>NW_027280225.1:0-209187 GCF_046629955.1 Centroberyx affinis | reverse complement strand
TACACCATTTATAATCAATGGCAGATAAGTCTTTAATTTCTGTCAATGCACAACCAAATTGTAAAGGGCTTGCTGATAAAAGGGCAGCTTTGCATTTTCTAGTGCCAAAAAGTGGTGAATCCTGCCCAGACACATTAACAAAAACCCCACAGTGGAGTGGAGTCGTCCTCACCTGGGATCCTATATCATAGTACATGGAGTTGACAACATTGTCCAGCAGATTGATGTCCAGTTTCTGACTGAAGTCCAGCAGCTGTCTGGCTGCATGATCCGCCAACATGGTCATTTCTGCTGGCATAGAGCTTCAGTGGGGAAGGGAGGGGGAAACAATGAACTTAGAGTTTTCCTTTAACCTAAGTAGAGGCTAATAATAATAATAATAATAATAGGCATAATGTCATCATCTAAAAGCATACAAGTAATACACAAATCTAAAAGTAGAGTTCACAAAGTGCTTTAACACTCATGGTAAAATACACCAAGGAGCTAAAAACTAGGACACATTCAAAAGAAACAGTGGTTAAAAATAAATACACAAGATACAAGATTCAAAAGTGGACAAAATCAAAACCATGGTATGGAGTAAGTCTATTCAGTGTTTTAAGAGGTGATTGAAATCACAGTGGCGAATTAGCTCGTGTAAGTATCATGAACTTGGTTAGTTTTCCTTAAACATCCTAGTAGCTAACAAGTAGTCAAGAGATAAGTTCATCTTGTTCAGCCAAAACGTGTCGACAGGCAGCCACGTGAGGATTTAGTTAACCCACATGCCCCAATCATGACACCGATAGAAGCGGAGCATAAACTGACACTGGGGGAAACTGTGACCCCGTCTGGCTAATTGCAGGAGTGACGCAGCATTCACAAAAAACGAAACCCTCCCTCTTAAAACGAATTAGCTTCAAGTCTGAGTTACCCTCGCTTTATCGACTAGAAACGACCAATACAATTCTTGTAAGCAGTTAAAATACTTAAACAACAGTAGAAGCAAGCACAAGTGTTGGAGGTGTCAGTCTGTCGGCCAACAAGCATTGTGTTATGTTTGGTTTGTGAAGCTAACTGTTACCGCTTGTCAAAACATCACATCACTTCTGAACTTGACCAATGCACACTGCTAGCCAACGTTAGGCAGGCTAATGTTGGCTAAGCTTACCTGATATTTCCTGTCCGTCCGATGAAAAGAAAGATTGGTTAACTGACGTTGTTTTTCCGTTGAAAACAAAACAATGTTGTCCTCTTAATGCGTTGACTGACCAGAAACTGATATAACTATCTACCGTTATCTCATGGCACACGTTCTGAATTCCACACTGTTCTTGACATCCGATAGCCAATTAGCTAACGTTAGCTTCCCCGGATAAGACTAATGCTATAATGTTGTAATGTTGGCGTTGGATACTTATCGATTCTCAGTTGGCGACGTGATAATACTTTCCGCAGTTTACCACAACCAAATGTTCCTTGTCCTCAAACAGTCTGAAACATCTTTTTCTCTAACAGTGATTAAGTCGATTCCCACTATGCTAATAGCAACTTAGCGTGCTAATGGACAAGTCAATGATTATTCGGGTCCCCTGGCTAACGTAAGCTAAGCTAGCAACACAGATTTACGGAGTCACACTTGGAGCGGTATTCCGGGTCATAATCACGAAATAAAAGAGTCTCGTTTTTTATTTTTGGTTCTATTCGCATATACTGTTGGGTAGCAGAGATGTTTTAGTGCGTGCAAGTGTGCTCTTCCTCTGATCTCATGCTTCAAACCCCGGACCGGTTGAAACCGGTTGAGACCGGGATATTCCATCTCGGTGCTTCGGCCCGTCGCGCGCCGCGTAAAATTTGGACCATGTACACGCCCCTGCGGCGTCTGATTGGTCCGTCAGTAGATTCGTCCTGCTCCACTATAGGCTGAATGGCGCTGTCAATCGGACTCAGCCTCCCTCTGAGCCCATGTGGTTGTGTTTGCCCTTGGATGAGGGGTTACAGCAACAAGCCCCCACCAATGAAATACGGCACATTAAAACTTAAAGTATATCTTCATAAGAAATTAAAATAAGCAATGTCATTTTTGTGTTAACAGGTTTATTGTATATGGTTCAGTGTGCTATATGCAAAGTCAGAATGACTACAGGTGGGAAAAACAACAAAACAGTCCATTCTTGTGATGTCATATGCCATTTGGTGGCTGCTTTTATCCAAAGTGCCTTCCAATACCATGAGTGTAAACATCTAGAAACATCTAGTACACACCTAGTATACAGAAACATTAACTCTGTCTTAACATTGTCCCAGTGTGACAACAAACTGGTCATAGTCTTGTCAGAGATAATAAATACTGTACATTTCTCCTCCTGTAACTGTCGCATCATCAATATCTTCCCCCCCATGTTGAAATTTTTCTAGGCTATGCTATCATACATTTTCCCTGCTTGAATCATTTTCTGTATATTTGTACATTATTTACAACATAATATGGCTATGAGGCCGTCAGCGCACTTGGGCCCTCTTAAGTTTTAACCATTCCCTTTTTCTTTACAACATCTCTACTGTCTAATCTTGTTGCAACACTTCAACAGGAAGCAGATGTGTCCTTCTCAGTCTTCCTCCTCGCTTGCCTTGTTTGATTTTGCTCTGATTTCCCCGTCAGAGTTCTGACTGCTGCGGCTGTGCTGGCTGCTCCTGTCGCCGTGGCCGGCGTAGCGCCCTGTGGCGGCGTCGCTCTCCTGCTTCCTGTCGTCCTGATCGAGGTCGCGCTCGCTGCCGTCTGAGTAATTCTCATGATCGTCTGAGTAGCGGTAACTGTCGTCTGAGTCGTGGTGATCATCATCATCTGAGTAGTGACCGGCGTCCTCTCCTTCACGGCGGCCTAACGGAGCTCCGTCAGCCTCCTCCTCCTCCTCCTCTCTGCCTGCCTCCCTCTCTTCTGGGTCTGTTTCACCCTCTTCGTCATCCAGATAGACCTTTCTGTAGTGCACAGCTTCATACCCCGTGTCTGACTCCTCCTTGTCACTGAAAAAACATCAACAAAACAACACAGTCAGCAGATTACTCTTTTCTGATTACAGAGCTAATTATGCTATTTGGCTTTAAATAGTTTTCCATGATTCTGCAACTGGATGGCAGACTGTATTCTTACAGCTATATCTATATCTATACTAATCATAAAAAAACTTTCTTTTCATTGTAGTTTTCAAAACAGAGAAACAAAGTGCTTTACAGACAATAAAACAGTAAGACAATAAATCGTTAAGATCAGGGGTAATGAGATATCATTCTACATTATGTATTACAGATTGTATGTAATAACATGGAACATAAAGCTGCAATAGGCATTTTTTTCTGTAGAAATACACTACTTTTTATCAATCTAAATCACAAAGTGGGACTGCAACAGAGAAGAGCGTCCCATCCCCACTAACTGATATTAAGATGGGATTCACCTGATTTGTCCAAATTTAATTCCGGTGTTGGTATGGAATCAAAACTTAAGAGTGAAATTCAAACTGTCTCCTGAACAGCAGCAAGCAGCGCTCTGATCTTTCCCCTCTCTCTTCTCTCTGGTTTCTTTGGTGTAAAGCAGCACAGACCGGCTGGTGAACATGAGCGAGCTGAGTGACGTTTACTGACGTCACCTGACAGGATTTCTGTACTTTCAAGTAAGTTCAAACTTATCAAGCAGTTGCCTCTCGCTGCCGTGTGGAGCCGCCCATGTGTGAAGCTGCTGAGTGCAGCTTTAACTGATATGAACTAGAATTTAGAACCTCCTCCTCTCCTCTCTTTTCCTCTCCTATTCTCCTCCTCTCCTCTCCTTGTCTTCTCTCCTCTCTCCTCTCCTCTCCTTGTCTCCTCTCCTCTCCTCTCTTCTCCTTGTCTCCTCTCCTCCTCTCCTTTCCTCTCATCTCCTCTCCTTGTCTCCTGTCCTCTCCTCTCCTCCTCTCCTTTCCTCTCCTCATCTCCTCTCCTTGTCTCCTGTCCTCTCCTCCTCTCCTCTCCTCTCTTCTCCTTGTCTCCTCTCCTCTCATCTCCTCCTCTCCTTTCCTCTCTTCCCCTCATCTCCTCTCCTTGTCTCCTGTCCTCTCCTCTCTCCTTTCCTCTCCTCTCCTCATCTCCTCTCCTTGTCTCCTGTCCTCTCCTCCTCTCCTGTTCCTCTCCTCTCCTCTCTTCTCCTTGTCTCCTCTCCTCTCGTCTCCTCCTCTCCTCTCCGCCTCTCCTTTCCTCTCTTCCCCTCATCTCCTCTCCTTGTCTCCTGTCCTCTCCTCTCTCCTTTCCTCTCCTCTCCTCATCTCCTCTCCTTGTCTCCTGTCCTCTCCTCCTCTCCTCTCCTCTCCTCTCTTCTCCTTGTCTCCTCTCCTCTCCTCTCCTCCTCTCCTTTCCTCTCTTCCCCTCATCTCCTCTCCTTGTCTCCTGTCCTCTCCTCTCTCCTTTCCTCTCCTCTCCTCATCTCCTCTCCTTGTCTCCTGTCCTCTCCTCTCTCCTTTCCTCTCCTCTCCTTGTCTCCTGTCCTCTCTCCTTTCCTCTCCTCTCCTCTCCTCCTCTCCTTGTCTCCTCATCTCCTCTCCTCTCCTCTCCTCTCCTTGTCTCCTCTCCTCCTCTCCTCTCAGGACACACAAACACACAAACCGCTCTCCAGTTCTAGTAGTGGGATACACTGGATTTGACCGATGTGCTGGTCAGATGTCTCGTCTACCTGAGTGTGGATCCTGAGTCTTGCTGCTGGGATCTGGCCCCCTTGCTGCTGATGAAGTCCTCAGTCAGGTCGCAGCCTCGCAGGGCGTCGGTGTAGCGCTTCTCTGCTGCCTGCTTGGCATTCCTCTGTTTGCAAAACGCATGTTAAGACGGATGTTATTCTAGACTTAAACTGATTCAATACAACTGGATAATGAGAACATACATTACCCCTGGAAAGATAAATCAATTTAATCCAGACATCCCAGACACCTGTGTTAAATGCCAAACTCGTAAAGGAACCCTTTTCCACTGTAAGATGCAAACATTTTGGAAAGAAGTAATAAGTTTAATTTCCCAAATAACCTCTAAGCCCATCCCTCTTAGTCCCAAACTCTGCATCTTGGGCCTATACCCTGAAAGTCTATCTTTGGGAAGGCATGAAATTAAAATTGGTTGATGTCTGCTTAATTCACACAAAACGTCTGATCGCGATCTACTGGAAAAATGTGTCATGCCCTCACATAAGCCACTGGTTTAAAGAACTATCATCCTGTCTTGCAGTGGAAAAACTAACATAGTCTCAAACGTAAGCTCTGTGAATTCTACAAAATTTGGGGCCTTTTTCTACGTCTTTTTGAAAGCGAAGATCTGCAACATCTTCTGGATTCATGAATCCTCTCCTGGCTAGTCCTATATAGGTGTTTGATACTATAGTATGTACATTTGTATTGAAAATATCTATTATTCTTATGCTATGCTCTACATTTGTATGACACTCCTCTGGTTGTTACTGCTCTATTGTCCTGTACATTCGCTGTACTTTATATGTCTAAATGGAAATGCACTGTATCTTTTATCTCATTAACATAGCTGTAACTCCTGTTTTTCTTTGTTTGTTTTTCTTTCCTGGATGAGATGTTTTGGGGGAGGGAAAGGGCAATTGTATACATTGTATGTTAACTTTTACATTGTATCCTTGATTTAATTTTCATCAAAAATCCCAATAAACAAATGCTTTAAAAAAAAAAGAAAAAACAGATGTTATAATGCCATTATAATCACAGCTACTGAAAAAAAAAAAACACCCTCAGATACTCGCACAGTGTTAGATATCATAAGTTTATGATGTTCAATGCATTCCAGGGGTTACTTTGTGATGTGTTGTAATTAACATTTTTGGTGATCCTACTTTCCCTCAACCTGCCTCGTCTACTTCTACTGCAGTTAGTGATTTCCTACATTTCCCAGAATGACCTGCACCTCTTACTCATAACCCAACCTGTCTTGTGGCTGCATTGCATTCTGGTCTATTGAGGCTCCTTTCAGTGGAGGAGTGTTTTAGGGTGGATTTTTCCTTTAAAGCTTCATTCTATTCTGTTGGCTGTTTAACAAGTTAGAACGTCATTACTCTCCATTACTACACAAAATGTTCCCATAAACATTTTATTCCATCTAAGGGTTCCAGCGGGGGTCATTTCACCTTCAATTCACTCTTGATTAATTTATTAATTAATTGGCTAATCAACTAATGTAAAACTGATTTAGTCATACACACATCTTCTTAGATAATGGGTTGAAGAGAAGTCACACTATGCTCCAAAATCACTTTCATTAATTAAAAGACGTTTTAACTCGAGGGTCTTCATCAATGTTCTACGCTTCATTTTAATCAACTAGTCTGTCTTTATTTCAATCAGCTCAGTATTGCCTACTCTTAAATACTCTTGAGTACTAGGCCTTGTAGATGGATTTGACACAGCAGTCATTTACCAATACTCAGGATCTGATGTAATTATACTCTACTTGGATGTTAGAGGGTGAGTGAGAGTGAGTATGTCCCCGCTCGGCACCCTCTCTCAGCAGCGATCACACTTCACCTGTGCCACCTGCTCCAGCAGCAGCGGTCTTCCCTTCACCCTCTCCTGGATCTCTCTAATCTCCTGCTGGTACTCCCTCCTGCGCAGAAGGTCTTGTTTCCTGTATATGAGACAGGATTAAGGATCATCCGTTTCCTTGACACCCACAAGAAACCTTCAACCTCTAACCCCACACAAAGCAACACAGTCAGTACCACATATCGCTACCAATGCGAAAAGCCATGTTACTGAAATTTTTGTGTTTTCCTTTTTCTTAATTAAATTGAAAGTTCACATGGTAACATAGGTGATCAGTGAGTGTCATCATGTTATCACGCTTAAAAATAAAAAAAAAAATGTTATAATTTAAAAATACATGGGGACCATCAATAGGAAAATAAGGATTACTTTCTTCATTGCTAAAAATCTTCATGTATAAACCTAGATTTGCCCAACACCAGCAATATACAAATTAATTTGAGAGCTTGTTTGTACTTAATCAGTGAATATCGGTATTGCAACTGTAATCTAGATATATGTATTAACCTCAGAAATTGAACTGAAACACAATGTTATTACATAATGCTTGATATGAAAGTATAACTCCTGTTTTTGTAGTGTCATATTCAGATGGTTTCTTGGTCTGACAACACTCCTGGAAAAATTCTCTAGGAATCAGGCTAAACTGGAATATGTAGTTTGGTTCCCAGGTAATTATCAGTCAAACACCAGCAGACTTGATATTGCATGTAAAGCCCTTTGAGTCAGGCTTGTGCTGGTTCTGCCAACATGTTTCATAACCCTTGGTGTATGAGTCAAAAGTGAGGAAAACTGTGTTACTGTGTTAGCCAGTTTTCCTGTAACCTTGCTATTTGTTTATATATTTATAATATATATATGTTTATATATATATATATTTATCTGATGTTGCCTTTGTTTGTTGTGGGGGTGGTTAGGGTTGGGGATGGATATAATGTCCACTATTTTTATTTTTTATTTCTTATTCTTACCTACTCATTTTATTTGTCATGACATGTCTGAGCTGTTTTGTTCTGTGTTGTATATGAAAAATACAATAAATATAAAAAAAAAAATGCAAAAACAAAATACTGTGTTAGTCTCTACCCCACCTGCTGGCAGGAGAAAGGCATAAGGGCCTCAGGTGATCATGGCAAGCAGGGGAGTGGCCTGGCAGGTACAGTCTTTTGACCATGCTGAGGATCATGTTTTTTTCTTTTGTTCATTCAAATTAAGTTTTTTTGTCTTATTTAGTTTGTTTCAAGTATTTAAGTTATGCATTGACTATGGGTGAATGGATCTGTAAAAGGAAAATAAACAGATGGCAAGAAAACAACCTGTGGACACTGATCTTTTGTATTCGTCTGGATTATTGCCAGTCACTGCCCACTGTGGCTAAGGAACTTTGAATTAAGCACAAGAAGCTACTACACTTGGACATATCGCTTTAAATCAAATTCAACACCTTGTTTAATGATCAATTTGGATTATTTTGCTAAAAACATTTGCCCATAGTTACATATATTACTCCCATTAATTTAAATGATCAATGTCTATATGTTTCTGATGTTTGTGTGGGGATAACAGAGTGCATGCATTTCAGGTTTAGCCAGATTCTTCAACTACTCTCATGAAAAACAACCATGTATAACCAGTATAAGTTTATAATTGTTTCCTTGTAAGTGAATGAAGATAAACTGTGAAAAACCAGCCCATCTAAAAATGACTGAAAATATCATAAAGTGTGAGGGAACTGTATTGATATATTTAATTATTTATTGTGGAGTAATTCAAAATAAAATGGTACATTTAATTATTGATTAATGTAAATATTTATTGATATCATAATTTCATTATTATAATTGTGAAACTCAACTTTCATGACGACAAGTAAGACCACAGTGACTGAATGTGGGACTTGGGGTGAGAGGGAGGGCTGCAGTAGTCTTGGTTGTTTTTCGGGGTACCTGAACTCTTTGAGTTTGGTCTGGTGGGTCTGTGAGAGCGCCAGGTGGGGGTCGTTGGCCTGGGCGCGCTTCAACACCACCTTCTGCAGCTTCTTCTCCCTCCGCTTCTGTCGCTCTCTCCACCTCTCCTCCTCTTCCTCGGCCTTCTTCCTCTGCTCAAGCACCTTTCTACTCAGGGAGACAATCTGGTCACAGATGATGGAAGGGTTTGGAGAAGGGACTTTGGGGGAGGAGGTGGGACATTGGCGGGGGCAGGGAGTTGAGGATTTGGGTACAATGATCGACTATGAGGGATAAACACTGTTTTGGAGGTCTGGGGTTGTAAGCAAACTGGGGGAAATGGGGGATTGGAGGTCCATGAGAATTCACCCTTTGTGGAGTCAAAATAAGGACGAAGGTCACTAAGTCTAAACAGGGCATCTGAGTTCTGAGGCTCTCTCTAGCTCATCTAAAAAAGTGTGAGCTCTACAATGGTACCTCACAGCCTCTTGGCGCATTTTGGTGGCGTCTGTGACTTTGGCGGGCAGGAGCTCCAGGCTGCCCGAGAGGGAAGAGCAGAGGCTGGAGTTGGGCGTCCGGGCGAGCCCCGGGCTGACGTGAGGCCAGCGCTGCACCCGCGGGCTGGTCTGCTCCTTCTCGATGTCGGCCAGGATGCGTTCGCGGTGCGAGGGGATCTGCGACGTCCTTAACTGGAAGGGTTCGCACGCGGTTACGGGCCTCAATTCCTTTCTGTCCTCCAGGTGCTTCTGGAAGCGTTTGTAACTGGCATTGAAGTCAGGTACGTCTTTGTTTATCTTGGGCGAGTGGGAGAAGCTGTTGTCCCCTTCAGCGGCGGTGGCGTCATCTTTGGTCTTCTTCCGCTCGTTGAGTCGTCGCGCTAGCATGCTGGGTGGCATTGACGCGCTGTAGAGCAACTCCTTTGCTCTCATCTGCATCTTGATGGACCGATACAGCTGCTCCTCCTTCATCTGCTCCCCGGACGCCGCCACGTACACCGCCTTGGGCACGGGCTTGGCCTTGAAGGGTTTCGCCCCCTCCTGGGCGGAGGGCTGTAGGTGGCGCAGCTGCTCCTCTTTCTGCTCCTTCTTCAGTCGCTCCCGCTCCAGGAAGCTGAAGGGCTTCTGGACGGCACGACGATGCTGTTCTTCGCGGTCTCGCATGGTCCGCCGCCGTTCCTCGTCCCGCTCCTGCAGCTCTTCGTAGCGGGGGAGGTGAACGTGCGCCGGTACCGGGCTGGCGCGGAACTTCCTCTGGCACTCTGTCAGTTCCTCCAGTTGGCGTCGCAGCTCTGTGTTCTCCAGTTCCATCTCTGAGCGCGTCTTGATGCCGAGCCTCCGTCTGTCAGCCTCGCGCAGCGTCATCTGGAACGGTTTCGGGACGGTCACTCTGTGTTTCCAAGGCTCCTGTTCTGCATCTTTTTTTTTCTTCTTTCCCTTTGAGTGTTTGCGGCTCCTCTCGTCTCCTGGTAGGCTCTGGAGCGAGGAGGACGGGTGGCGATTGAGGGGGGACAGCTTGAAGCCCTGCCACATGTCCTTGATGTGTTCTTTGGGAGAGCAAAGCAGGCCTTTCTCCACATCGTTGTTGGCGGCTCCCTCTTCATCCGACTGCCCCGAGCCTCTCCTGAGTTCAACAGCAGAGTGGGCCTTCCTCAAATGCTGTGAAACTGCTGGATTGGTCTTCAGCCATGATAGCCTAATGAGAAAAATTAATGGTCTACTGTTACTATGATATAGCACCTAGCATTCATAAATTGTGTGCTCACGATATGGCATTGAAGTAAAGATTAAAATAAAATTAAAATACCATCAATAACGTATAAAACCTAGAAAAGTATTCAAAGCACCAAATTCGAAGGACCAAACAAGAACATAAAACGCCTTGTAACTCATAATACCGGCTTGTTATAAGTCATCTGATCACACACATCCACATACACAGTTGAGTTAGGCTATACTTGACCATTGAGCATGTATACTGAAACATTAAAATTGAAGAGACACAAATTTTCGACATGTGTAGAGACGCTCCTATTGGCCTATTTTAAAATATCTTTCCAGAAATGGTTTGTTCTACTCAGCATATTTCTGAAGTTTAATAATGATTTAAACTGTTGTGATAGGGCATTGTCTTATAGTGCCCCCTTCAGGCCAAATGGAGTAAGATCATGGATTTGTATTTGCCCCACTACCCCGCTCAAATGGTTGCAAGGATGTCTTGGTTGATGAACACAAAGGAAGAGAAGAAGAGAGGAGACAAGGAGAGGAGAGGAGAGGAGAGGAGAGGAGAGGAGAGGAGAGGAGAGGAGAGGAGAGAGGAGAGGAGACAAGGAGAGGAGAGGAGAAGAGAAGAGAAGAAAAGAGAAGAGAAGAGGAGAGGAGAGGAGAGGAGGAGAGGAGACAAGAAGAGGAGAGGAGAGGAGAGAGGAGAGGAGACAAGGAGAGGAGAGGAGGACAGGAGAGAGGAGAGGAGATGAGGAGAGGAGACAAGGAGAGGAGAGGAGAGGAGAGGAGAGGAGAGGAGAGGAGAGGAGGAGAGAGGAGAGGAGAGGGGAGAGGAGAGAGGAGACAAGAAGAGAAGAGGAGGAGAGAGGAGAGGCGAGAGGAGAGGAGACAAGGAGAGGAGAGGAGAGGAAGGAGGAGAGGAGACAAGGAGAGGAGAGAGGAGAGGAGAGGAGAGGAGAGGAGAGGAGAGGAGGAGAGGAGAGGAGAGGAGAGGAGGAGAGGAGACAAGGAGAGGAGAGGAGGAGACAGGAGAGGAGACGAGGAGAGGAGGAGAGGAGACAAGGAGAGGAGAGGAGGAGGTTATAAACTCTAGTCCTGAGAAAACTCCACCCGCCTGTGCCCCGCCTCCAGCGGCCTGTCCAGAGGCTCTGTGGACTGGAGCTGCAGCTTCTTGCGGTACATGCTCTCCAGCTCAGCCATGGTGCGCAGGTGGGCCTTCTTCAGCTCCTCCAGCTTGCTGTAGTATTCCTCGTTGGAGAAGAAGATTTTGCTCAGGTTGATGTGGTCTCCTGCCGCTCTGTAGTCCTTCATCATCGGAGGGCTACCCTTCCCCGGAGAGTCCTCCTCGCTGAACTCAGAGCCCGAGTCCTCATACTCCACCTGGAGAGGTCAAAGGGCATACGCCATTTGGTGGACATTTTTTATCCAAAGCACCTTACTGTACCATTAGTGCATAGATTTTTAATATGTGCAGTGGGAAAGTGAGAATTGAACCGCTAACACTACATCTGTTAGTGCCACGCTCTGCCCATTGAGCTACACAGGGAATGGATTAGGGTTCGACTGATATGGGTTTTTGAAGACTGATACTGATATTTTTTTGTATTCGAGCTGCCAACATTTTGTGCCAATATTCAATATATTTAAAGGCTCTGAAACACCATCGTGGGACACAAAAACTCTCCACTGGAACCCAGACTAATTAAATTCTTTTAGTGTTAGCTGTTTTTCTGTGGCTGTGATCAGGGAGGAACCTCCATCATATCAGAGGTGGGCGACACTGACTGGCAGATATATGATATTTAATAAAAGACCATATTATTGCCATTATATTTGCCATTTTTCACAGTAAATAAGGTGAACGGCATTATAGATAGATAGATAGATAGATATAAGATATAATTTTATTTATGCGTCACTCCTCAACATACAGGTCAAACAGAGCAACAAACACAGTACCCCAATAGAAAAGGAAGTTGAGGACCACTCATTTAGCATTATGAGGCACAGGCTAAAAATAATACACATAAAAAAAACCACTAGAACAGATAGATACATGTATATACATATATACATACACACAAATATACACACACACATAAGTACATACATTCGTACAGATACATTGATACACATATACATCCAAACACACACACACAAAAAATAGAGGTCATATTACACACACACAAACACAAAGAATATAAAACAATCTTAGTATTGCATTATAAAATTTAGACACTCGTGAATGATTGTCTTCTGTTAAGGATGAGGTGGCAAAGCTTTGGCACATTCTTCTATATTGTATGTCTGTAGTTGGCTCCATATTTCTGTGCTGCATACCAAGACAAGCCATGATGGGATTTTGGCCTACACATGCTTGATGTTAGTATATTTCAGCGTCATTGAAATATACAACAGAGTAAGATCATGAGGAGCTGACAGAACATAAGGACATTTTTGTGATTCCTCATTGTTCCCCGAGGGGGAGTCTGTGTTTTGGATGGAGGTCAGAGGTCAGGGGGGTAGAGATAGTCTTGTCTTGCTGAAGGACACTTTAGCAGGGTTTACACTTGGGGTCATGGGGGATCGAACCTGGAACCATCTGGCTACAGGACGGTCTGTCTAACATCCAGCACTAGCCCCGCTATGAGGCACAGAGAAATGACAAGTGGCTGCTCCAGGCCCTAAGCCTATTATCTCCTGTTAGTAGTTAGACTGGCCATATGGCGGGGCACAGAGGCCGGCTGTAAAGCTCAACTGACAGAGAGACACCCTGCGTCTGACGTCTGCCTCCATCGCTGCTCACATTATCGTCAGGTGTTCCACAGACAGGTCACCAGCTTCAGTTGGAAAATAGGAAAACTGCTATAGGATCCTGCCTGGGAGGGAAAGCAGCATTGTCATCCAGAGGAAATAGAAGCGTCTGGGATTATGAAGCGACTGTGACGTCCAGTAATCTAGTCGAGGCGCGAGGCCAAAAATAGTCAGGCCAACAAATTATACAGGTCAAATCCCTTCCACCACACAGACTGACCTGGAACTGTCAGCCGCCTCCTCACTGGACAACATCAGAAAGTAAAGTGTGTCTGCTTCGTTCAACACTGCTAGCATCCAAACAGTGAACAAACAGAATAAAATTATACTAGTTAAAATACATTATGACTCTATTAGGGTAGGCTATACATTGTGTATGGGAGGCAAAAACTCCCTTCAATCCAACAAGCATTTATATGCAACAGCAGTATTCTGATTGCATTGAAATAAGACAGGCAGGGATGTACTGAAAAATAAACCTGTTTTCACAACTTCTCAAACCAGTATAAACCTTTATGATTCAGAATCACAATTTATAATATAGTAATTAGATTCAGTCACGTGTTAATTAAGGAAATAAAATCGAAATGAATACTAATATGGAAATAAACTCGTTTATAGTTTGATTGTTTGCTTTGTGCTGACTACTAACTGGAGTTTACCTAACTTTTTTTTTTTAATTTAACGTTACAACTAAGCTACATGACTGAAGACAGGCGACACAAAGAGACATTTTGAAGGGATTAAAAAGAGAAGAGGGGTTTTAGGAGACACCAGGCTCAATCACTCATGTCATTTGTCTGTCTTACCTCCTTCTCGTAGTGTCGGTTGTCCATATGTCCTGCTGCTGTAACGTTATACGGCAGGACTCTCTCGCGCTCGTACGAAGCTAACGGGGCTTTAGTGTGCGGGTCTACCGGCGTTTTCAGACACGAAGTCACCAAGACGTTTGTCCGGTGGGCGTTCGCCATAGTTTCCCCGTCTTGGTTTCCGTTTTTGAAACTTTAAAAAAATATATTAAGTTAAATTAGTACGTTAGAGCTGCTGTAAGAAGAGCCGCTCTCTGCCGAAGAATATCACGGTAACCAGGCAGCAGCAGCAGGTGCGTTCCTTAGCAACGAGGCGCGTGGTTGTGAAGGAAGTGACGGAGCGTGTCAGGAAGTGGGGGTCTGATACGTCCATGTCCTGTTTAACAGCCTTTAAAAACGAATTAGAAACATTTTCCAAATCTATAAAATGCATGAAAAGCATGAATGCCCAAAAATTACACTATTACACGCGCAGTATAAAGTAATTTAACCCCTGGAATGTATATATTGTTCTTTGTTTTGTTTTTTTTTCTTTTTCCCCCCTTTAATTTACTTTCTTTTCTTTGTTTTGTTTTTGTTTTCTCTACTTCCTTTTGATTATTGTCTTTGACACATATTTACTGTACTCAGCTTACTCTGGTGATATAGAAAGAACTGTCATTGCCAATTTGTTGTTGAACTCTAAAAAAAAAAAAAAAAAAAAACTTCAAATAAAAGTATTTTTAAATTGATTATATGTTGTTAGCAGTCTCTGATACTTATTAAAAAAAAAAGAAACTTAATTAAAAAAATCATCTACTATACAATATTATGAATTATTTGCTGAATGATGTCACCCGCCCACACACACTGGCCTTACACAATCTTCTCCACTATTGTTTTGCATCACATAAGTGAGCTGACTTTGTAAATTATGTCTGAAATTGTGTAATTCTTGAATATTTTAATAGAGAACACTCTTAACAGCAGAGAGGGGAGAAACAAACAAAAAAGTCTGATAGTGTTGCAGTCAGACACTGTGATGAAAGCTGCAACTGATGTTCCTGTGCAGGCAGTGAGGAGCCGACTGGGTGATGACAATATACTTGTATTGAAGCAGCTGATATCCAGCATCTTTAAATTTTACCTTTTTCATGCCAAAACATTACAAGTATTCTGTGTTTCCACCAGAATATATTCTTGTCAGCCTCTAAAACTCTCCACTGAAACCCAGACTGATGAAATTCTATTAGTTTTACATATCTATGGCAGGGAGACACTGCCTTTCAATGAAGAACTAATTTACAAGATATATTATTGAGCAATTAAATTAATAATCTGCAAAGAAAATAAAATGTCATGTCAGGTTTTCCAGACTGTTTTTCTGTAGCTGTGGTCATATCAGAGGTGGATGGCATGACTTGAGATAAGATATTTACTATAAAAGATACAGATTTATCAGTCCAATTTTATTTGACATGATTAATTTTTTTGGTGGAAGCCTCGAGGCTGCAACAATTCATTCTCTAGCAAAACGGCATTTTCATAAAGACGAAATTTTTAGATCAGAAATTTTCTTCATGTTCCAGGGATGAGCTTGTGACCCACTGCAGGGCCACGCCCCTCATGCTGAGACAAAAGAATGACACAGGCAAGAGCTGGAGTGTCAAAAAAAACGAAACAAGTAATTTTTTATTAAATTACGCAACGTAACATCTATAGAGGAAATCTGAACAGACAGACGGCAGAGTGCTGTGATCCCTCGAGGTACGAGCTTCAGGACAGACCTCGCTGCAGACGGGCCGCTTACCGGGTGTTCACCTGCAACACACAACAGCTGCTCAGTAAGGCAAGGCAAGGCAATTTTATTTATATAGCACCATTCAGACACAAGGCAATTCAAAGTGCTTTACAAGGGCATAGAAATACATTGAAAATAGGACATTAAGATGACATTAAGATTGCATTTAAAGGACATTAAAAGCAAGAAGACAAAAAGACATTAAAATTACATTTAAAAGACAATAAAAACAAAAACAAGCAAATAAAGAGTTAAAGATTAAAATCAAGTTACGTATTTAATTTATTGGAAAGCCGCAGTAAACAATAATGTTTTAAGCCCTGATTTAAATGAGCTGACAGTATTAGCAGACCTCAGGTATTCAGGAAGCTTGTTCCACAGGTGGGCAGCATAGAAACTAAAAGCTGCTTCACTTGGCTTGGTTCTGATCCTGGGAACACTGAGTAAACCTGTTCCCAGATGACCTGAGGGGGTCTGGGTGCTTCATGACATACGAGCAAATCAGAAATGTATCTGGGCCCCGAGACCATTTAGTGCTTTATAGACTAGTAACAGGATTTTAAAGTCTATCCTTTGACACACAGGAAGCCAGTGCAGTGATTTGAGGACCGGTGTAATGTGATCCACTTTCTTGGTGTTAGTGAAGACTCTGGCAGCAGCATTCTGTATGAGCTGCAGCTGTCTGATTGACTTTTTTGCTAAGACCTGTGAAGACACCATTACAATAGTCTAGCCTGCTGAAAATAAATGCATGAACTAGTTTTTCTGTACAGTACAGTCCAGCTTTACACTTGACTTCAATATGACATCAGTGCACACAAATTCAGCAAAAAATGAATTAACACTGCTGCAATTCAAGCTTCACTAATATCTGTTATGGACCTGCAGGGATTCTTGCACTTTTTCTATCTGGGATGCAAATTTGACAAATGTGTTCTGGTCTTGAGACTGAGTTTGGCCAAACTGCAATGGAAAAGTTTACTGTGTTGTATTTTTACATTTGCTTTGTTTAGGTTCACACTGACGAATTACAACTGAACCAGGTCACATGACTCACAAGCAGCTCGTTTATTGGACAGTTTTTGGTAACCTGTCGTCCTGGCAGCTTAGAGATTTTGGTTCCAATTCCTGTAACTTTAGCCAACATGATGGACTGTCTTCTTCTGTGGTGTTCATACCAGTTCAGAACACATGAAGAAACAGCTGAATATGAGCATCAGTCCAGACTTCATTTTGTTCTGCTAGGCCTTTCCAAGCATGAGGAACTGCTGGCTATCAAATGTCAACATCCGTCTCCTTCTACTCATAATACTTTGTGTTTTGGGTCGTTTCCTGTAGTTGGTTCAGATTACGATCTCACTCCTAACGAACTGCACCGCAGTTCTCTTGTTAGAGGACTGAGACTTGCATTATCAGTTTAATTCAGAGATGAGGAGTGGGCTCTTACCACGTCGTCGATCTTGAGGATGCTGCGGACCGTCTCTGTGGCGAGGGTCAGAGCGCTGATGGACACCAGGAGAGGCTGCACCACCAACTCCTCCAGGATGTTGGAGATCCCACCCTGACACACACACACACACACACAGCAAACCAGGTCAGAACGTTACTGGCACTCATGGGAAAAGGTGGAAACCCCTAAAATGAACCCAAGCAGCAGAGAGTGGAGCCGAGAGGAGAGCGGACCCACCTTGCGGACATTGATGCCGGCGGTCTTCTCTCCCTGGGCGTGCCTGTTGCGCAGCTCCGTCACGGTGGAGATGGGGTTCAGACCGGCGTTCTCGGCCAGCGTGGAGGGGATGACCTCCAGGGCGTCGGCGTACGCCCGGACGCAGTACGCCTCCATGCCCGCCAGGGTGCGAGAGTACTCCGCCAGCCGCAGGGCCAGCTCGATCTCTGGAGCTCCGCCTCCGGCTATCAGGGCTCTGAGGGAGGGGAGGAAGAGGAGGAGGAGGAGGGGGGGGGGTTAACGAAGTAGAGCTGCAGCGATTAATCGATTTGTTGTCAACTATTAAATTAATCGCCAACTATTTTGATAATCGATTAATCGGTTTGAGTAATTTTTTAAGAGAAATAAGTCAAAATTCTCTGATTCCAGCTTCTTAAATGTGAATATTTTCTGGTTTCTTTCCTCCTCTATGACAGTAAACTGAATATCTTTGGGTTGTGGACAAAACAAGACATTTGAGGACGTCATCTTGGGCTTTGGGAAACACTGATCCACATTTTTCACCATTTTCTGACATTTTATAGACCAAACAACTAATCGATTAATCGAGAAAATAATCGACAGATTAATCGACAATGAAAATAATCGTTAGTTGCAGCCCTATAACGAAGACTCACATCCACAAAACTATTCCACAAAGTGATACTGCACCCAAAGCGACTTTAGCTACAATTAACTTTTCAGACACAAAATTAGAAAGTGCTGCACAGTCAGTGAAGTAAATTTAATGATGTCTCATTTAGTGGAGGTTACAGCCCCACTTTGTGATTTCTATCTTTACATTAAAAAAATCCTTCTAAAAACAGACACATGGTGTTTGGGACCGTCTGGGACCCACCTCTTCTTCACCAGGCAGCGGATGACACACAGGGCGTCGTGGATGGAGCGCTCGGCCTCCTCGATCACCAGCTTGTTGGAGCCGCGCACCACGATGCTCACCGTCTTGCCGGGGTTCGTACAACCTGTGATCTGCACAGAGGAACATGGAAAGGTTTACCGGCTGCTTCTCTGTGAGGGGAACGCTGGGTGATTCAGGCATAAACTGCAGCCAAAACATTTCAGTAGAGTATAGGCAGGCACTGGAATGACCAGTCCGTATCGTGGTCTTATTCTATTTAAGTTTATTATATTCCCTTTGCTTCATTTCTCCTGCTCATTTGGTCTTCAGCTGCTGTGTAATCTATGTAATTTACCCCTGATTTTGAAAACTGCTATATAAGTAAGTTGTAACAGCCAGTTTCAATAAGTCCTGAGCTTAATACATAGAATCAGCTTGATGCAAAATTACTGACACTATTATCATCACGATGTCAAACAGATGATCATAATGTTACTGCACATTCAAATGTAATGTGAAACTTTATTGATCACAAGGAAATTCTCTTTTCTTCCCCCCCTCAACATAGAGGTCAGGCTGCAGCTGGTAGGGGTTCAGTGAACAGCTGCAACGATTAATCGATTAATCAATTAGTTGTCAACTATTAAATTAATCGCCAAATATTTTGATAATCGATTAATCGGTTTGAGAGAAAAATAAGTCAAAATTCTCTGATTCCAGCTTCTTAAATGTGAATATTTCCTGGTTTCTTTCCTCCTCTATGACAGTAAACTGAATATCTTTGGGTTGTGGACAAAACAAGACATTTGAGGACGTCATCTTGGGCTTTGGGAAACACTGATCCACATTTTTCACCATTTTCTGACATTTTATAAACCAAACAACTAATCGATTAATCAAGAAAATAATCGACAATGAAAATAATCGTTAGTTGTAGCCCTAGTTCAGTGTAAATCACCAAGGCAGCTGTGTGAACCTTTATCCAGAGTGATTAAACTGGTCCAGACGAGCAGCGTACCTTCACCAGCTTGCCGGAGCCGTCCAGGCTGACCTCCTCCGCCAGCTCGGCTGTTCCCAGCATCTCCGGGGTGAACTGGTCGATGTGGGCGATGGGCTTGGTGCCGATGGTCTGGAGGGGCGGAGAGGAGAGGAGAGGAGAGGAGAGGAGAGAGGGTTCCTTTCATTTCACGCTCACTGAGTCATGTTGTTTGCAAAGTACAATAAATGTTCAGGAATTTGTCTTGGCGGCTTTGCATTTTACATTTTCATTTTAGGCATTCAGCTGACAATCTTATTCAGAGCAATGAGAGCAAGAGTGCAATGGTAAAATAACTTTCTGGTTCAGTGGAAGGTACCAAAGCTCCACCACAACAACACTGAATCTTAAGCATCCAGTTATTTCTACAAGATGGACTGAGTCAAACTAGCATGACAAGATCTGTGGAAACTCAAAAGTGTAACACAAGCTGAAGAAAGAGAAGCTCTGCTCTCAGACAACATTATTGTTATGATGTGAAAGTGTTGCATGTGATTCCTTTTTGTCCCTAATCAGTATTATTTCCTCCAGTGTGGGATGCAGCATGGTTGCAGCTGTGGAGGTGTTAGAGCCACAGACTGAGATCTGACCTTGCAGATGAACTCGATGTCCTCCCTCTCGATCTCCTTCACCACCATGATCTTCATCTTGTTGAGGAAGTGCAGGGCGAGGTCGCTCAGAGCGTCTCTGTCAGAGGAGGATCAGTGTCAGTATGAAACCTCTTTACTTCCTCACTCTGTTCAACTGACACCTATCAATCATAACCGCTATCATCATAAAACTCATTAAACCTCAGCTGATTCAAAATGCCGCAGCCAGACTCATAACCAGGTCCAACAAGAGAGAACACATCTCACCGGTTTTAAAATCACTTCATTGGCTCCCAGTCCGTCTTAGAATAGATTTTAAAATTCTAATGATCACTTTTAAGGCTCGTAGAGGGTTAGCTCCAGAATATATAGCTGACCTCCTGAACTCCTACAAGCCCAACTGCAACCTGAGATCCTCTGACAGGTCATTCCTAGCCATTCCTCGGTCTAACCTTAAAACTAAAAGGTGATCGGGCCTTTTCTGTTCGGGCCCCTCAGTTATGGAACGACCTGCCGGAGGAGATCAGGGAAGCTAACACATCTTTTGTTGTCTTCTTTTAAGTCACTTCTAAAAACTAACTATTTTAGACTTGCTTTTTATTGATTTCACTGTTTGTTTTATTATCTTTTGTTGTATTTTATCCTAATAATTCTATTTACTGTTTGCCCATTGCCTTTTTTCTAATTTAATTTAAAGTGCTTTATAACTTGTTTTGAAAAGCGCTATATAAACAAAGGTATTATTATTATCATATCTGGGGAAATGGGCTCTAAAACAAAATCCAGATATGCGGTCATGTTGCAGGACCGTTCCAGCCCTCACTAACTGGGGGAGTGAGGGGTAAAATAGGCAAAGAAATAAAACAGTGGGACACATGACCGTCCCCCGGTCTGCAGGTCAGCTGTGGTCGGTACCTGAGGATGGACTTCTGGATGAGCAGGACGTTGCAGCCGGCCTTCTTGATCTGTTTGACCAGGTTGAGGATGTAGGCGCGCTCCTCCCTCAGCACGCGGTCCATCTGGGCGTAGTCTGACACCACGATCTGGTTGTCCATCTGGACCCCGAAAACACACAGCAGGTCAGGAGAGAAAGGACCAAAGACAGGAAGGAAAAACAGCTCCGGCCAAGGGAAAGGAGTTTTAAACGAGGCTTGGGCTGGGGATTACTTGCTTGGGCTGGGGATCACCTTTCATTATGCGATAAATTATTTTCGGTGTAAAATTTACAACTGTGAAGGATGTTGAGACGGGCAAAAGGTCCCAAGGAAGCAAAGCATCACAAAAATATAAAAAGGGGGAGCGATTTCTAAGAAGAACAGCATTTATTCCAG
The DNA here is from genome assembly GCF_046629955.1 of Centroberyx affinis. Taxonomy (NCBI): domain Eukaryota; kingdom Metazoa; phylum Chordata; class Actinopteri; order Beryciformes; family Berycidae; genus Centroberyx; species Centroberyx affinis. The sequence continues at coordinate 188,036 of NW_027280225.1, read as the reverse complement.
GAAAAGGTTGCAAAGATGAAAATGTGACGGTCATGGAGCAGTAAATAAGATTATATATATATGCGCACTTTGGGAAATGTGTTTCAAGTGAATACAAGCAATGATAGCAACATTCTACATATACATTTTCATCTTTGCAGCCGGGAGCATGAATAAACCAAAATGTATAAACACGTCTGCTTTTATGTACAGAATGTGACAAAAACAGAATTAAACTCCCTAATAAAAAGGACCCAACAGAAGAGAAGAATATGTCAGGTCTCATTGTAAGAATCAATCGCTCTCAAGGTTTGGTACCTTAAAAATCAATACCAATACTAAAACCTGGTACTGAAAGGTATTGTTTTTTCAAGGCAAACAGACGAGCAGCATTAGCTCACTGTCTCCATACTGAAGAGGAACATGAAGCTGGATGAGTTATCGGTCGGTGACTCACGTCGGTTTTGGGAGGCGACAGGCAGAACTGGATGAGGCCGATCTTGGCCTTCTCCACACGGCTCACACCGCTGTTCGCCACCTTCTGGGTCAGCACCAGGCCGTCCACCAGCTCACAGTCATCAATGGTCCCTCTGAACACACACACACACACCATTAGTACTGGGGAAATCCTGGTCAATACTACCATAGTGAGGGGAAACATCAGGCAAATTCTAGCAAATTTTGCATACGCCAAGCTAGGGCTGAACAATTCGTCGAAATTTTATCGAAATCGCAATATGGCCTACTGCAATTTTCAAATCGCAGGAGGCACAATATTTGTAAAAGGCGAAATGTGTCAAAATACCATTTTAAAGTAAATATTGTGGTGCTGCAGAGATGTCCTGGCCTACACATCATATTCTACAGACTTAAGAAAACATCTTTGTTTGGTACAGATCCCCGCAAAAATCACACCATAATCATTTTAATACGTTTTTCAATGAAAATGAGAATAATGATGTAAAAATGACCATTCCCTCTAATATCGCAAATCATATCGCAAATTGCAATATCAGTCAAAATAATCGCAATTAGATAAGTTTTTCAAGATCGTTCAGCCCTACGCCAAGCCGGTAAGTTGTCTTCCCGCCCTCCCGCTCACCCGAGCTTCTTGATGATGTTGATGTTGTGCAGGTCCACGCTGGTGGCGGTGGCCGGGTCGATGACGCGCATGACGGCGTCCACGCTCATGGGCGCCAGCAGGCTGGAGTACTGCGACACCACCTTGGAGCAGAGCGAGGTGGTGGCGCTGTTCAGCAGCGTCTCGCGGTCGCTCAGCTGCACCGGCGTGCTCATGCCCGTCAGCACCTGCACCCCCTTGTCCACCGCCTTCTGGAACGACTCCGAGATGGTGGTGGGGTGGATACCTGGCCGATGAGACAAGGGGTTTTACTTTTACTGCATTCATTTATCCAGAAACCCTGAACCAAGGTTATTATAGTTTTGCATTTTTCATTAGTTTTTATTTTTATTTCGTTTTGACTTTTTGTTTTCAGTTTATTTTTTTTTATCATTTATTTTTTATTGCAACATCGACAAGTTACTGACAATACAACAGGTTGCCGAATACTTTTTGATTGTTTAATCCAACTATCCCTCTACCCCCAACCCTATCCCCCACCCCTCTCACCAGTTTCAGTTTAGTTTTAATTAGTTTTTAAAGCGGGTTTGCTAGTTTAGTTTTTATTTTTTGAAAATGCTTAGTTTTAGTTTAGTTTTTATTAGTTTCAGTGTTAGTTTTAGTCTTTTTTTGTAATATCGGGTATTTGTCAGGGGCGAGATTCAAAAATTCAAAATACTAGGCTTATGTATGAAATAAATTGACAAAGACGAAAACTAAAGACATTTTCTCTATAATTTTAGTTTATTTTAGTTAGTTTTGTAAACACACAATACAGTTTCAGTTAGTTATCGTTTTTTTGTAAAGCCTCGTTTTTATTTTTATTTCAGTTAACGAAAATGTTTTTTCACACTTAGTTTTCGTTATTTCGTTAATGATAATAACCTTGCCCTGAACTACTATTACTACTACTCCATGATATAAAACACAATTCCCAAAATCAACATTTGTCAGCATTTATGTGTAAATGCTTTTGTTTTATTAAATAGCTTCTTCTTCTGTTTTCCTGGATCCCTGGTGGTTTCCCTGCAGCACTCACCCTTCTGCAGCAGTTTGGAGCAGGCGTCCAGCAGCGCTCCGGCGATCACCACCACAGAGGTGGTGCCGTCTCCGGCCTCGATGTCCTGGGCTTTGGACAGTTCCACCAGCTGAAACACACACACACACACACACACACACACACACACACACCCCATCTCAATATCAGTGAGCTGTGATCTGAACAGACAGGGACTCAAATACTTCTGAGCATTTGTTTTAACCTGACTGGGATTTACCGCATCAGGACCACACACTAGGTAAGTTGTCAATCAAAGAAGAGTATAGCAAAACTACTTTCAAATACTTTCTGGTAGGGCAGGGCGATATGGTTGAAATCAATATCATGATAATCATAAGGATTTTTCTCGATATCAATATATATATCACGATATGGTTCAAGTATGCAAAATCATGTTAAATAATCAAATGAATGTTCATCTCATTGAACCGAGTGGTAATGTTAGGTGTGATGTCAAACAAAACAGAAATATTCAAATAATATTCCTACCATACCTCATTTTATCAGAGTTTTTAAGTAAAATTTGCTTGTCATCATCAATTCAGACAGCAGAAATGTGTGTCACGATATCAAAATATCTTCATATCATCACGATATGATTCCACTGAAAGACGATAAACGATAATATTGAATTATCGCCCAGCCCTACTTTCTGGTGATTGTCTAAATGTTGTTTTGCCACATTCATATCTTCTTATTTAGGGCGTCTTTGTTAGCCGGGACAGCAGCTAATTTCAAGCTAAGTTTGGCAGCGTATGGTTTACATTTAAAAAAAAAAAAAAAAAAAGAATAAATGTTATATCTACCTACGGATTGCATTGCAAAATGGCTGAGGGAAATGTAAACTAGAAGTAAATGGGTTTTTAACTCTAAAGGAACCTTGCTGTGTTGAATGTTAGACTTCACACAGCAGGACAGTCTGAGACAGAGACACGACACGGTCAGACGGTGCTGACAGCTTCTGGTGGAACGTACCATTTTGGCCGCGGGGTGGAGCACCTGCATCTGTTTCAGGATGGTCGCTCCATCGTTGGTAATGGTCACGTCACCTTTCTCATCCTGGATCTGAAACGAACATGCATACTTAGAAACATGTGTATGACCAAAGAGCTGGGGTAAAGTTAGCTTGAAGCCAAAATCTGTTCACTGACCATCTTGTCCATGCCTTTGGGCCCCAGGCTGGTTCTGATGGCATCTGCAACGGCTGTCAAACAAACAGGAGGCGTGTCAGTACTGCGACAGAGCTGAAGTCCACTCACTTACATTCAACATCACTCTGTGGCCATCCAGTGAAGGCAGGAGGACTCCAAATCACAGAAATATTATAATACTGTGTGCATACCCAATGGGTTTTTTTTGTCTGTATTAGCAATAAAGCTGATGAAGTTGAAACAAAACTCTACAGCTTTTGATAATGACAATAGTTTGTCTTCTTCTCCTTTCATATCCATAACAATTTTCACATCCAGGATATCTGTAGGTTTCACCAAGTAAATGGCAGTAAAAACAAGATTTAACACAATTTCACAACAAAAAGAAAGCTGAAAATGAACAAAAACTGTCCAAATATAGTTTCTGCATTACCGTTGTGAAATTCTTGCTAGAAATATGGTACACCAAGCAAAGTGCATTAAGACTAAACTGTATTGAGAACGAGTTAAGACTATAATTTTACATAATCCAATTTAACACATTTTTAATACCTGTAGACACCCTGTGTATCTACTGTGTATTTGTGAAAGGTTGATTTAGCTTGTGACAGTTTGCGCTGCACTTTCGGCAAGCGAGCTAGCTAATGCTGAGATTATGTTGAGTCACGAGCATCTTGAAGAGCAGCATGCTCTTATATGGAGAGAACCTCACGCCAGATTCCCTTCAAAAATCTTGCAATTTTAATGTTGCAATGGTAAATTTGGCAGACAAGTGACCCACCACCAACACTTGATTTTAATAAAATCTCAACTTTTACTGCGACACATTTCGGTGGAGGTGGAGGAAGCATTGTGGAGAATAACGGGCGGACCAAATCTAAAGATTTCTGTGATATAATTGCTACCCAGTGTATTGGATGTATGCCGAACATAAGTCCAGATCCTAACAAATTGTAAAAGGTGTTATATCTGTACTTTGGGGTATGTACGTTTGTCCAGGAGCAAGGCCACATTACACTGTCACATTACTTAACGGGATTCCGGACCGTTAGCCCTGCCCTGCCCAGCCCACAGCTACTAGCATCCTGGAGATAGGTGTTATGCTTATTAACGTAAGGTGCTTTGGCAACTGAACTGGAACATGAGATTCGCTGTCGGGTATCTGACCATAGCATGTACAGTTTATTAGTATTTTACCTTTTCCTGCAGAGATATTGCTGAACCGAATCTGGGCCGGCTTGTCGCGGTCCACATACGCCCCTCCTTTGTTTCTCCCACCGCCGGACGCTTTGGGTGCCGCCATCGCTTCGGGCATCGCGACTTATATTCGTTGGAAAATGTTACTAAAAGTCTTCAGAGGGGGACAGATGATCCCCGGGCTTCAAACGGTCCTGTCCGGCTGCGGATGGGCTCAGATTCGGATTTCTCTCCAGTCCCGACCAGAACCTTCCAGAGCCACCGGCTGCGACTCCTGATGCAAAAGGACCCAGCTGTCAAGTTGCCCGGCGCTTGTAGATGACGCGTTTAGGAGTCTAGAAATGTGCCATGCGGGGTTACACCTAATACGTCCATGGGTTACACGCGCGAGCAAGGCAGTAGAAAGTGATTACTGATGTGACAGAGTTCACTTACGCTTATTTATTAATTCAAAATATTTTGTTCATCGTTCAAATTCTACCGGAAGGCAGCTGTTTGACAAGTGAGCTGTCGTTTTTGTAGTGGTGATTAAAACCGAGCCTTTCTCAATATTATTTTAAGCTGAACCGATCCGGATTGATTAGCTGTGTCTGCTTCGCCTGAGACAGTAGGAAACAGAAGAGCATGCTAACTAGTAACTGAACATTGTTTTATTCCCTTATATCTTCGCGTATCAACTTCGTCTGCATCTGGTAGGTTTATAGCAGGAGTTGTGCAGCAGCTAACCGCTGTTAGCTCTCTCAGCTCCCACAATGCTTATAAATGCTCAGTGTTAGCTAGCTTAGCAGTCAGCAGGACACTCATGCTTCAGTAGCTGTTTTCAGCATGTCTGTTGTTGGATTAAGCAGTTTTTCTTATTTATCATTTATCCCTTGCAAAAGCAGCTGTACTGCATTGTAAAGCGCTTTGGATAAAAGCGCTATATAAATGCAGTCCATTTCCATTTACCATCCATTTACTCGCAGTAATAGTGCCCAGGTAAATGAGTGTCCTGTCCAACATAGTTAACAGAGGCATCTTTTCTTTTCACAACTAAAAAAAAAAAGCATGTAATGTCATGACATTTCTCTAAGCAGCTTCCAATCCAAGTGTTTTGTAGCCAAGCAGTTGCACTGTCAGTCCAAAAGTCCAATATTTATCTCATTATCTCCTAGATTTTCCTCACTGACAGAGACTGACTGAGTTTTTAAAGGAACAATTCCTTCAAAATTTCTTCTTACAATTATATTTGTTGTTGTGAGTGATGTTGCAAACAGAAATGATTGGGAGAAATTCCAGTAGGGCTGGGCAATATATTGATATTATATCGATGTCGTGATGTGAAACTAGATATCGTCTTAGATTTTGGATATTGTAATATCATGATATGGCATAAGTGTCTTTTCCTGGTTTTAAAGGCTGCATTACAGTAAAGTGATGTCATTTTCTGAACTTACCAGACTGTTCTAGCTGTTCTATTATTTGCCTTTACCCACTTAGTCATTATATCCACATTACTGATGTTTATTTATCAAAAATCTCATTGTGTAAATATTCTGTGAAAGCACCAGTAGTCATCCCTACAATATTGTCGCAATATCGATATCGAGGTATTTGGTCAAAAATATTGTGATATTTGATTTTGTCCATATCGCCCAGCCCTAGATTCCAGACCAGGTTTCTACATAGGTGTTCACCCACAATAGCAGGGATAGATACATCAGATCCTCTCTATAAGTAAATACAATCACATAAATAATATTACCACACTGTCTGGTTTGGGTTCAGTTGTTCTTAACCAGGACTCATGAACCTGTGATTCCTAATGAACTGATATAATCCTTCTCTCCAGCCTGGAGCCATGCTGCCGCTGAAGGAGAAGGACAAGCCTTTGGTCCAGAAGCTTCTGTCTGCCGGATGCTGCGCTCGCTGTGTGCTCAGGTTCTGCTGTGTGGGGGTGCAGGCCGCCTACCGACAGACCTACCAGGTACCACTTACAGCAGAACCTCAATCCTATTTTCCAGTCATTTTCCATCACACTTATATTTTTATTATTACTTATTATTGATTCTGAAAGTCTCATAAATTGCTTCGCTATAGAGCTACTTCAAACGTGCCACAGCTCTCCAATACAGTCCTGACAGGTCAATGGAGACTCAAACAGACCGTATGTCCAACACGCTCCAACCAGGTTCTTTAAACTGACTCTGAGGAAGACGCTTAGTGGAAACATCAGTCGCCCTCCTGTAATAAACGTGCAGACTTGAACAAGCGCTCAAGTGTCTTACTTCAGGTTGTCTTTATGAAGTGTCCAGGTGAAATAGCTTTGTAGGCCAGTTGTGACTCCAGAAATCAACCCCAAAAGTGCCTGAAGCTTGTCTACTTCAACACCTTTTGCTTGCTCTGTAGTAGGACTGAACAATTAATCAAAATTTTATCGAAATTGCAATATGGCCTACTGCAAGGCGAAATGTGTGTCAAAATACCATTTTAAATTAAATATTGTCGTGCTGCATTTTCAATGAAAATGAGAATAATGATGTAAAAATGATCATTCCCTCTAATATTGCAAATCATATCACAATTGCAATATCATAGTGAGACTGTCTGTAAAAAGATATCAGTGGAAATGATCTAAACTCTTAAGGTGTTTCTCCTGCAGTTTTGATCCTGCCTTGGCTGTTGCTGCAGCTCTTCCTTGTTTCCTTTTTGGCAGCCGACTGTAGCTTCGTGAAAGTTGTCAGGTCATGGATCCACTGAAGACTGAATATAGACATGTCTCATTACAGAGTGAGAGTCAAAATGTTGAGTGATCATTACTGTTACTGTGGTTTTATACCGTGATGATGCAGCTACCTAGTGATTTTGTTTTGTGTTCTTGATGAATGTGAATGAGCAGGCGGCAGTGACTCTTCTGTTCTGTTCTAGTACTTTCTGAAAAGTTAGGTTTTTATTTAACCTTTATTTTACCAGGAGGTCCCGTTGAGAACAAGTTTATCTTTTACAAGGGAGACCTGACCAACAGGCAGCACTGACAATAAAAAACAACACAGACAGTGACAGACATAAAACAATGAAATTCAAATCATGAAATGGAAATAACACCAGCCAAGTGACACATAATGTATTGTGATTTAAAAAGTCAGTGACAATTCATATTTGAGTGTTTTCTGCAGCTCATTCAGGACCAGGGATCAAAATAAAACAAACTCTTCTTGGCATCTTTTGTATTAACTATAAAAAATATTAAATTGTCCAGTGTTCCCCTTTAATGCCGGTTATTTAGTGATCCATCATCTTTGGTCTTCCTCAGGATACAGTGAAGGAACTTCAAGCTTTCATCAGTGATGCAGAAAACGGCAAATCCAAAGATTCAGCAGCAGCAGCAGCAGCAGAGCCTGCAGAGGAAAACAACAAATCCCATGATGCAGCGGTGCCAGATGTTACAGAAGAAAACGACAAATCCCATGATGCAGTGGTACCAGATGTTACAGAGGAAAACGACAAATCCCATGATGCAGCGGTACCAGATGTTACAGAGGACCCGCCGAGTAAAAGACTGAAACTCGACCGCGGTGCGGCTGGCGACCAATCAGAGGCCGGCGCCGCTGCGGAGCCAGGCGGCCTGCAGGCGGAGTCACGTGTGTGTGTGGTGTGTCTGGGAGTCCTGCAGGAGTTCTGTGACAGGACGCACGCCACCAAGGTGTGTGTGTGTGTGTTGTGACAGTTTAGGACCGGTGTGTCATATTTAACACTTCACTATCACAGCTGACATTGTGGTGTCAGACTGTTTCCTCACTGAGATGAATGATGTGTTTTATTTTTTTATTTTTTTATTACAGATAGCAGAGGCAGTGAAGGCAGAAAACTACGAGTTCGACACCATGGTGCTGTCTGTCTCTCTCCCTGCTCAGCTGTGTGTCCGAGAGGTCAGTGTGTGTGTGAGTGTGTGTGTGTGTGTGTGTGTGTGTGTGTGTAAGAAGCCCTGTAGCAGCTGATAATGTAATAACTTGTAAAAATGTAACAAAACATCCCTCTAAATGGGTTGAAACTGTAATAAAACCAGTTATTGTTATAAATTCCAGAATATTCCAATAGCATAACACTATTACATTGACCCGGTCAGTATGACTTTGTACATATATATATATCTATACAATATATATACGTATATTTAACTGATGATGCAATAATAATATTGTCTAAAGTAATAACTTGTAAGAATTAGAGTGTAATAACTCAAGTTATTAAAAAGTTATTAACTTTTATTATTATTTTATTAATTGAAACGAATAATTAATAGTGGGGCTGGGTATCGCCACTGATTTCCCGAATCAATTCGATTCGGATTCACAAGGTTTTGATTTGATTTCCGATTTGATTTGATTCGATTCAATATCGATTCGGTTCGGGATATTTCAGTTACAATATCAATTTTGCTTGGATATGAAAGAGATTCTCAGAGAACTAATGCTGTAAATTGTACAAGGAACCCTCTAACCTGATGCATAATTAAAAATATTGATGTTTACATTAAGAATTGACCCCAAAGCAGTTACATTAATGTACTTTTTATTTAACATGACCAACACACTACAGCAGTCAACACAATATAGTGCAAGTTGTGCAAATCTACAGGCATATATTGGGCATATATTAAAAGATCGATCTTGGGATTTTATGAATCAATATTGGATCATTCAAATGAAGATCGATTTGAATCGGAAAATCGATTTTTTAAACCCAGCCCTAATTAATAGTTAAAGAACATTTTAATATGAGGCCCCATGTGACTCAGTAATATACCACACACTGTATAGGTTAGACTCCTGGTTCAGGCTGTGCAGTCACTGTTCTCTTTACCTGTTTTCCTGTCTGTTTTCATTTCATCTGAAATCTGAGGTGGGTGGAAGTGGAAAAAAAATGTTACCTAACACTGTGGAGGCCAACATGGTTTCATTCCAGTTTTCACAGAAGTTATTTTTCAGTGACAAAGTTTCCTTTGTGTCACGTTACTGTAAGTGAAGACACGGCTGCTGTTGATGCTTTTTTTTTGTCCCGCAGCACTCCTGCTGGCTCCATGTGAAGAAGGAAGTGAGGTAAAGGCTCTTTGACTCGTACAGTTCATTGACAGTTGATATGATGACATCATCAGCCGGTCGGTTTAATGTCGGCGGGTCGTTCTCCTCCAGAGAGAAGAGCATGGCGCTCGACAAGGACGACGTCATCCTGGTGAAGGAGGCCTTCAAGTGGAGCGTGCAGGGCCTGGTCGCCAAGGAGCTGGGGGGCGTTGCCGTGGTTACCAGGGTACGTGACCCCGCCACCTAGAGCAGTGTTTCTCAACCTTTTTAATATCAAGGACCCCTAATTTAGTCCACAATAGAGCCACAGACCCCCATTTGATGAGATTTTGTCTCTCGGACCCAAATCTGAGAATATTTTTACTGTCAGATATGATTTTGTCCAGAATTTTTAAGGCTGTCTGTACTGTAGGTAGAGAGATAACAGAGGAACTATGATCAAAACAGTCATTCTTCTACATTCTCTAATTGTGTTAACTTCTTGTAAATGAAATAATGCTGAAGTTTAACAATTTATCAATTTGCTGGGGACCCCCTGGAACCCCCTCAAGGACCCCTGGTGGTCCCCGGACCCCCCTTGTTGAGAACCACTGACCTAGAGGAAATTAAATCAGATTTTGTTTATTGGGTACTTTTATACAGTGATGTAGCCCAAAATGCTTTACAAACATGATTTAATATATGTTTTATTTTTTATTAGTGAAACAGATGAGTTGCCACATTAGATGACAGATACACACTCACAGCCGGAGCTTCCTGTCTGTTCTGTTGTTGCAGAGTGTGTTCGAGGTCGGCGTGGAGTTCACTCACCCAGAGACGGACGCTGACTGCCACTTCCTGTGAGTCCCACTCTCTGCAGGTCCAGAGAGACGAGGAGACTTGAAGAGAAACCAAACACAGAGACGGCTGTTCAGGCTGGACTGACATCTGCTGGTTAAAAGCACGCTACTGCAATCTGCTACTGGCTGATCTTGGTTGCCTGTGATGTAGGTTACTCGTTGTCATGGTTTGTCATGGATCAGCCAATAGCAGATTGCAACAGCATGCTCTTTTAACAAGTAGATGTCAGTCCAACCTGAAAAGTAGTCTGTGTGTTTGGTTTCCCTTTAGGTTTAGGAAACACTTGTCTAGGGCTGCAACTAACTATTATTTTCATTGTCGATTAATCTGTCGATTATTTTCTCGATTAATCGATTAGTTGTTTGGTCTATAAAATGTCAGAAAATGGTGAAAAATGTGGATCAGTGTTTCCCAAAGCCCAAGATGACGTCCTCAAATGTCTTGTTTTGTCCACAACCCAAAGACATTCAGTTTACTGTCATAGAGGAGGAAAGAAACCAGAAAATATTCACATTTAAGAAGCTGGAATCAGAGAATTTTGACTTATTTTTCTTCAAAAATTACTCAAACCGATTAATCGATTATCAAAATAGTTGGCGATTAATTTAATAGTTGACAACTAATCGATTAATCGTTGCAGCTCTAATCTTGTCTGCTGTTGGTTTTTGCAGTCTGCTTTTACTCTGAAGTCATTTATTTAGCTGATGCTTTTATCCAGAGCGACTTAGAACGAGTGAAACAGCAGAATAAGCTTCAATTTCTGGATCACCAACACTAAAAGTAACCAGTAGTAATGAGGTGAAGGGTCAGAACCACAATAAATGTAATAAATATTTCTGTGTCCCTTGAATGTTCTTGTGTGGTAGAGCCGGGTATACAAGTTGAAGGTTTTTAAAGTAAGACAGGACCAAGATCAGGTTCAACCAGAGGGAGGTGAAGTTTTACCTGCAGACGAGTTTTCATTTGGTTCCTCCATCAGCGCTGACCTTTGACCTCTTACATGATGAATAAATGATGTTATCCCTCCCACAGTGCTGGAGCCTGTCCTGACTGCTTCAAACCCACCAAGAACAAACAGGTGAGGAAACAACCAAGCTTGATACCTTTGAAAATAGTTTAAAGGATTTTGTTTGGTTCCAATAATCAGGAAAGTGATTTCTTTCTCTTCTTTTTCACAATTTATTTTGTTTTGGGACATAGAACTGCAATTCATAACCATATTCAGAGTTCGTTTCCAAAATGCTTTATATCCAATTCTGGGGGGAGAAAGTCATTAGCTGAAGTTCATCATGCAATATCTCTAAAATATAATGATAATGAATTTTATTTATAGAGCACATTTCATACAAAGACAGTAGCTCAAAGTGCTTTACAGGATGGCAAAAGAAAACAGTTAAAAATGACATAGTATCCAGTCAATGTATTGAAAAAAAAGAAAGAACAGGATGTACAGAGAAATCACACCGAAGAAACAATAAAATTGGCAAAGCAAAAGTAGACAGTATTACTATTTGTAAGCTAAGGTAAACAAGTATGTTTTCAATTTTTGTTTAAAAATATGGAGTGAGTCTGCCACTTTAATACCTAAAGGTAAGCTATTCCACAGTTTCGGGGCATAGCGGGAGAAAGCAGCCTCTCCAATTTTCTTGCTGACCTTGGGAATGTTTAAGAGACAGGCATCTGAGGACCTGAGGGCTCGTGCAGGGACATAGAACGATAAACTGTGAAATATAAGAAGGTGCTACACCATTTAGTGCCTTAAAGACTACAAGAAGTATTTTAAAATCTATTCTAAAAGATATGGGTAGCCAGTGCAGATCACGTAATACAGGAGTTATGTGATCGCTTTTTTTGGTCTTAGTTAAGACCCTGGCAGCAGCGTTTTGTATAGTTTGTAGTCTAGTAATCATAGAGGATTCAGTCTGTAGAGGTGTTCTCTCTTTCCTGCTGCACAGGAAGTGATGCGTTTTACGTTTCCGGGTTTGTTTGGAATAAACAGAAGAAGAAGAACTGGGTAGTTAGCATGAGCAGCGATAGCCACCATGGCTGAACAGAGAAAGAAAAGAGAAACTCAAACTGCAGCAACAGAAAATCCAAGCTCCGCCCACACTGTTTGATTGACAGGTGGTCTGTGGGAAGAGTGGTGCAGAAACTGTAGACTAAATAAAGAAAAACGAGGATCTGTATGATTTCTCCTTTAATGTCTGATCTCCCTCCTGCAGTCGGTGTTCACCAGGATGGCGGTGGTCAAAGCTCTGGAGAAAATATCTGACAACAAATTCCTGAAGTAAGCTTCGCCTTCAGGTCTCAGTTCTGGATTTTGTTCAGACTATTGCTATATAAATTTATTATTATTATCATTTATTTTTCTGTAGACACTACCCTTGTCCACCGACACGTCCGGCCTCCAGCTGCAGCACACAGGACGCCCAGTGTCTCCATCTGTCTGTGTTTGTGGCAGGTAGGAATACTAAGAAAACCTTTTAACATACAGCTTTAACATACAGTTAACATACAGATAACACAGTTAACATACAGTTAACATACAGTAGGTACAGCCAGGTCTAATGCCTTTATCTATACTCTGTTACAAAAACAGGGACATCTTTTCCCACAGATATATTTTAATGTACTGAAGTGTGCAACCTTAGATTTAATTTTCATATAAATGGATTCTTTTTTTTTATCTTTATTTATCCAGGTTAGTCCTCTGGAGAACTGTGATTTTTTTTTTAAAGGGAGAACATATTTTATACATATTTTATAATAAGTAATAAATAATCTAAGAAAAAATGAGGGGGGAGAATACAAAAAAAGAGACAGAGCAGAGACAGTGGCACAGTCCTAAGTGTCAATGTAATTAACATCAAATCAACAGTTTTTAAAAGATTCTTCCATAGTCCGAACAACTGCTTTATGAAATGCCAGAATGAAAATTCTATTGTTTTATTAACTTTGGGCTTTATTCCCTTCATGCTCTACAGTAATCCCTAACCAGCAAATACTTTCATCACATCTTCACCAGGATGGAAAGAGCAGAGACAGGGACTCATCCAGTCTGGATGCTGGGTTGGAAATTGATCAAATCCAGACACTATTATCTGTGTTTTACATATTATGACAAAATCAAATGAAGAATGCATTGATCCAAAATTGATCTTGGTCAGGTCTTTCACAAAATGGAGGCGTTCTCTCCTCTCTCCTTCCTGTTCTCAGCTCTGCTCCTTCTCATTTTGAAAAGCCAGCTGGTTTCCTTTAGTCGTTTTTTTGTTAGAGAACCTCAAAGAACTTCACTTGTCAGTCCATCAGTCCGTCCTGTCCTCCCCTCCCCTCCCCTCCCTCTCTCTGTTCCCTCCCTGCTCGGTGACGTTTAGGCCGGTACAACAAGTTCTGCCGCAGCCTGCCTCAGACTCCCTGGGTGATCGACGGCGAGCGGAGGATGGAGTCGTCGGTGGAGGAGCTGATCGCGGCGCCCATCCTGTCTGCCTTCAGGGCCAACGGTGAGTCCAGACCAGTCCGTCATGGTGAAAACCCTATAGAGGCTGTGCGGTTAAGTCACAGATCTCAGAGCAACCAGGACTGGTGGCATCATAGAGGTCCTGTGGAGAACTGGCTATGTGGAAATAATGTCTAAATACAGGGTTCCTATACAGGTCTGGAAAAGTATTGAAAATGAATTTGATCATTTCCAGGTCTTGAATAGTTTGGGAATTTGAAAAAATGTCTGGGAAAGTATGGAAAATGTTGCGGTTCAGGTCCGATACACACATAATTCTATCTTTTATGTTGTTGTAGAGCCACTTTGAGTCCACAGTTTGTGTTGATGTGAAGAATAATGTTCAGATAGAGGGACGCTCTTATTACCCAGCCGCTGTCAGCATGCATTATATCAAATACCCACCAAAATCAAATCCGGTCAAGAACATAGGGTCTGGGAAAAATATGGAATTTTAAAATGGAAACCGTGGAGGAACCCTGCCAATCATCTCACATATTCTGATATTTGTCTCTGTGAAGAACAATCTTCATCTATACAGTGATATGACCTAGTTAGCAGGGGCAAGATGTCTATCTGCGTAAATCATATTGAACACCAGATAAAATCTTCAAAACAAATCAAGGTCTGGAAAAAGTATGGAATTTTTTAAATTGAAAATGTGTATGAACCCTGTAAATAATAATGAATAATTATACTGAATGTGTCCTTCTCTCTTCTTTTTCTACAGGATTTAATTTCTCCTCTTCTGGCAGAGAGGATGTGGACGTTCGGACTCTTGGAAACGGTGAGACGCAAATCAAACTTCCTCTTGCACAGTATGTTTTTTTCCTGAAGTGCAAAAAGTGGAACAAAGTGTTTTGGTTTTGTTTCTCGTCTCGGTCGGCAGGTCGTCCGTTTGCGATGGAGCTGCTGAATCCACATCGATCCAGACTGAACAGAGCAGAGATGAGGCAGCTGCAGGAGGTGCTGCTCTCTCACTCTACTCACTCTCTGTCTCACTCCACTCACTGACTGTCCCACATCTTACTCACTCTCTCTTTCTGTCGCTCACTTATAGAGGAGTGGAAGTCGTCATTTGCGTTTGTGTTGTCCAAAATCCCTATACAAAATATGAATGGGCTTTTCAAAAAAATGCCAAGAATAAAGGCCACCGATACCGACAAGATCTACTAGTTCTGATCCCGGGGTTGAAACACTTCTACCAGCATCAGCTTTGGGACTTTTGATCTTTTAGTTACTTTTAATATCGATCATCAGGGAAAGCAGACTACAAAAGCACAATGGAAGTTATGAGCCGCTTCCTTTACCTCTAGCATTGCATTGAGTAGTCATTATAGTTATTGTTCATATTGTTAGTTGTTAGTTAGCTCTATTCCAAGTGTTGTTTTCCGGTTGTTGCTAGCTACAGGCCTTTCCACAAACGATTAGCATTTCACTAGCAACAATCAATATCAAAAGTAATTGGATGAAAATTCATGAAGTTGATTTTCATGGAACAAAACGTAGTTTAGCTAGTAAGGCTCCGTGTAGCACAGACTTTATTTTTGGTGTTTCTTGCAAATCCCATTCATATTTTCCATAGGGAGTTTGGCTTTACACTAAATGGCGGAGATACTAACTTTGTTAGGCTCTCTCTCTCTCTCTCTCTCTCTCTCTCTCTCTCTCTCTCTCTCTCTCTCTCTCTCTCTCTCTCTCTCTCTCTCAATTCAATTCAATTCAATGTGCTTTATTGGCATGAAAGTTCACAGACAATATTGCCAAAGCATCAAGATGAATATCAGGTGTGTGTGTGTGTGTGTGTGTGTGTGTGTGTGTGTGTGTGTGTGTGAGAGAGAGAGTCAGTGCCTGGACAGAGGAACTGGGTTGCTGGTTCTCTCTCTCTCTCTCTCTCGTTCTTATAAACCCCCAGCAGACAGATCTCCACTCACACAGTGTTCATACTCTCTCATGTCCTTAACTACAACCTTGTTGTTTTGCTTGTAGACCATCAACAAGTCTTCAGAGAAAATCAGAGTGAGAGATCTGCAGATTGTCACCAGGTGAGAAACCAGGCTGCACTTCACTAGACTTCATACCATACTGTACAGTATGATGCAGTTCTATACTACATAGGATCCATTAGTGTGATACTATAACTGTACTGTACTGTACTATATGATGATATGTTCTACTATACCTGCACTGTACTATATAATACTATGGTACTATACAACACTTTACAATATTCTGTAATTTTATACGACATATGACACTATAATTAATGAATGAATCCTATATGTGCTCCTGTGTGTTTGCAGAGAGGCCATGGGTCGTATGAAGGAGGGCGAGGAGGAGAAGACCAAGTCGTACACGGCGCTCATCTGGACCCAGAAGGCCATTCAGAGAGAAGATATCACATTCATCGATGATATCAAAGTAAGACCAACACACAACACACAACACACAGCATACTCCAGATACTAGCTCATATCCAGATTATTTTGGAATACTATACTGTCATCTCATTTTCACTATTCTATGTGCTCAATAGGCATTTACACTCATAATTTCAATATTTTATTTTTATTTTTCTCATTTACATAGTATCAGCATTACGTTACCTTACAAATATATCCCACGACTATAATTGGAGAGCGGAGAGGAGAGGAGAGGAGAGGAGGAGACAAGGACAGGAGAGGAGAGGAGAGGAGGAGAGGAGACAAGGAAAGGAGAGGAGGAGAGGAGACAAGGAGAGGAGAGAGGAGAGGAGACAAGGACAGGAGAGGAGAGGAAAAGGGGAGTGGAGAGGAGACAAGGAGAGGAGACAAGGAGATGAGAGGAGACAAGGAGATGAGAGGAGAGGAGAGGGGGAGAGGAGAGGAGACAAGACAAGGAGAGGAGAGGAGGAGGTTATGAATTCTAGTTTACAGAATCCAGGATAAGCCGTTTATTATTTTTCCATTTGATTACTTTTTTTTTATTATTGTTTGATTTTATTCTAGATTATGTGTCTGATTGTGGAGTTGTGTTTGTGCTGTGTGGGTGTTGGTATGTGTTTCTGTTCCTTCTCTGTTTTTATTGGTGGCAGTAGTCTAGAGATTAGAGAAGATCACCCGTTCAAATCTCTCCCCTCCCTCCACAAGTACTGTCCATGTGCCGTTGAGCAAGGCACTTAAACCCCCGATCTGTGAGCGGTGTGCTGTGTGTTGTCAGGACCTGACGGTGGACCAGAAGACTCCTCTGAGGGTGCTGCACCGCCGGGCGCTGGCCGTCCGGCAGCGCGTCATCCACAGCATGAACACCCGCTTCCTGGACCCACACCACTTCTACCTGGGGCTCAAGACCCAGGCTGGGACGTATCCTCACACACACACACACACACACACACACTTTATAGGAGAAACTAAGGGTTTCACTCCATTGGTATTTCGCCATTTTGGAAAAATGCTGCTACCTATCAGTCTATCCTTAAAAACATTCTTTGTGAGATTAAGATATTGTAACATTGTATTGTAGACATGTAAGCAAAAGTGTTCAGATCACTCATAACTTTAATAGTAGCCCGTCATGTGCTTTAGTTTTAATTAAGAATCATTTTGTCAGAGTGTCTCATTTTCAGGGTATCTGCAGGTCCTTAAAAAGTCAGAAAAAGTCTTAAATTATCTCAATTTTAAATGTCTTACATACAGTTATTAGAGGTATTTTTATTTTCTCCATGTAATAACAGGTTTCATTGTGCTGCATGTTCACTCTTAGATGAATCCAGAACAGGGTCAGTGGTTCAATCTGCATCCTATCTGCTTTACTAACCTGATAGGATGTCCCTTAACTATTTTCTGACTTCATGTCCCTTAACTATTAATTTCCTGCTGTTCTTTTTCTTATTCTGCCCTTTTTTTAGTTTCACAACTTTCATCAGCTAAGTTCAATCAGAAACGTTCTGTTTCTTTATTTTGGTTTTTAAATTGTTCTTAAATTCAGCTCCACGCAGCATTAAAAAGGTCTTGGAAAGTCTTAAGTATCACTTTCTGAAACCTGCAGATAGTCTGACTTTAGAAAGAAACTCTTCAGCTGCTGATGTTCCTGAAAAACACCAGAAGCTGCTCACTGTTACCAAAAAAACCATCTGCTCCCAAAATGCTCCTTAACACCAGTGAACAGATACATCAAGGAGTTTGTCCACGGAGACTTCGGCCGCACCAAACCCAACCTGTGTGAGCTGCTGAAGACCGACACAGACATCCTGGAGCTGGACGTGGAGGTGAGACCGAGACATGAACCTGATCCTGGGCTTTACACTAGTTTAGCTTAAAATCGATTAATAGTAGTATTTTGATGACATCAGAGTGTAAAAGAAACAACAGCGGTAAGTCTCAGCAGAGTGTATAATCATATTTTTACAGCACACAAATGGTAACTAAAAATATAGTATATAGAGTATATTCCAACAGGATAGACTCCAAAATTGTCATGAATCAGGAACTGTGGTATAAAATTCTAAATATATGAAACAAGAATTGAAATCAAATCATGAGATCGCTAGTGATTCCTACCACAAAACTTAATTTGTTATTTGTTCCATCTGTTGTCTGGGTGCTGAGACCTCTGACCTTTGACCTCCTTACCATCGGTTGCTTGTAATGTTGTTGATCTTGGAATTGAAGCTTATTCTGCTGTTGCACTCCGTGGAAGTTGCTCTGGATAAGAGCATCAGCTAAATGTCTAAAATCTGGCATACCATTGGCCAATTTAACACTCCCTTCCCTAAATTAAACACACACACACACCCTTTGATATGAAATTTTAAGCTTCTCCAATATGTATATGTCATATAACTTGCCTTTCAGCAGGAAAATCGTCAAAAAATTTGGATTTTCTAAGAAGCCGTTGTGCTGAAAGTCCTAAAAGTCCCTAAATGGTAAATCTAACATGTCTGCTGTGTTTCCCCCCCTCAGTCTGTGGATGTGGACTGGCCACCTGCCATCCCAGAGTGAGGCTGCCTGCCTCTCTGCTGCAGGCCCAGAGCTGCAGAGCCGTCCTGCACCCAGAGGGCCGCAGGATCCACCTCAGCAGCAGCCAGCCTGGTTCCTCTGACAGCCAGGAAGTCCTGCGGAGGGGAAACTGAGCAAGACGCTGAAACCCCGACCCGGTTCAGAGCGTGTAAGACCTGAAACGTTAGCGATGTAAATGCTGGTTGGAGATGTAGAGGAACCCTGGACTCCAAACCACCCCCCGACCCTGCAGCCATCTGAGCATCCTGCTGTCTGAAGCTCTGTTTATCCTCCTGGTGCTGGGTTTGTCTTTCTGGCCAAGCTGCAAAGGCAAAAGTCGCTTTATCTCCAAGAACTAGATCACACAAAAATTGTCGGTGACACTTCACAACAGCCTTAATTCCACTGTATTTAAAGCTGCACTAGGCAAGATTTTTATGTAAAAATCCAGCTGTCTTATCAGCCTAAATCACAAAGAGCGTCTCATCCCCCCTAACTGAGACGCTGTAGATTCTCACTGTTAGCCCAAATTAAATCCTGGGGTCAGGTATGAACACTTTTCCCCCACACAGGAATTGACGACTCGAAACTTGAGAGTGAAATCCCAACTCTCCTAAACAGCAGTGAAGAGACAGCTGGACCTGAACCTCTTCACCTCCTCCACCCCCCTACACTTTATTACTGAAGTCACATTATATGATTTCTGGGTAATGGAGTTCTTCAAACAAACAAAAAATTCAAAGTTATCTCCTGCTGCCAGTGCAAAGATGCCTAGTGCAGCTTTAACCTGTGGAAAAGTATTGTAAGTACTCAATAATACTTTGTTAGTACTGAAAGAAAATCTCTTGAATGCATCATGTCCTTTCAAACATGTGACAACACAATGCAAGTACAAAGAGTCTGAATGTTATTATTATTTGTTAGATTTTCATTAAGTCCTTACCTTACAGAGTATCACTGTTTACTTTCCCCAAACTTTCCCATAGGTTGATACACAGGTTTTACACTGTAATGTTAACAGGCCCTGTTCATGTCGTCATGGTAACAGGCAGCTTCCATATTGAGAAACCGGTGCATCACAACTTCCTGTGGCGACTTTCTTTTTTGCTACGAATTGAAAAACCAATCCAACAAAGACAACAAAAACAACAGAATTGTAACGATTGGTAGCACCAGATACATAAATGTAACAACGTTATGCAAATGAGGTGATGACTGCCAAGAGATGACATCTGAGAAGGAGAAACTGAAGCTAAAACTCTCCTTCATAATGAAAGAGGGAACTTTAGGTGGAAGAACTTGTCGCTTTTCTCTAGTTTAGATCCAGGAGTCAATGAAAAACAGTCTTCATCAGTGTGGATGTTGGGCAGGTTGTGGAGCGATTTAGTGAAGGACGGAGCAACCGGAAATTGTAATGCAACCGTTTTTTTATGTGGAAGCTGTTACCATGACGACGAGAAAAGGGTCTATAGAGGAAAGGTTTTGTGTTGTTCTATATGGAGCAGGGCACCAACACTGCCAGGGTTTGGGGTTCGATTCCCACTGGAGACACTTGGACTTAAAACTGTATGAACTCATGATACTTTAAGCTGCTTTGGTTAAAATCGTTCACCAAATGGCCGATGTTCCGCTAAATTTAGCATTTTACTATCAATAAATCATGACAACATTAATTTTGAGACATTAGTATAATTACCGTAAACAAACCAGTCCATCAGTGGTCAGCCTACCAGCCTCTACTCTGCATCCTCCATTGTTTCTCCTCCACCTGGTGGATCTGGAGGGAAATCTGCTGGATCGCTTTACGGCACAAAACAGGAAGAGGTTCTGTTCCTCCAGAGCAAATGGAGCTAAAGCTGAAAGAGTTTCTGGCAGCAGATGGTGGAAGGAGAGAAAGGAAGATGGAGAAATCACTTCCAACATGTTGATCCTCTTCAGGGAGGAGGGGGGGGGGGGGGGCAGGAAGCAACGGGGCTGATGGGAAATGTAGTCTTAATGTGGAGAAACTAGCACTGTCAATGCTACTGGTGTGAGATAGAGGAAACCAGTCGTTTTCAACATGTTCTCATTTGTTTACAGTAATTATACAAGAGGTACAATCAACATTTCAGGTCTAAATTATGACAAATTCTGGTACTGCAGCTTGGCTAGAAAATACCAAAATACCAACTTTTCTGACTTTCTAGACACGTGAAACCTGTGATGTGAAGTACTGGTGAATGTGTGTGTGTGTAAGGATGAGGCAGTAAATGTTACAACCAGGTGCGAGTCTGTTAAGAACTAAACTGTACTTGTATCTGATGCTCCGGTAACCATGGGTACAGAGTGTTGGTACAGACAGAGCTGGGTCTGGTTTCCCTTCATACAGACGCCATGTTGCCTTTAGTGGAACAGAGCTGATGTTGGCACTGAGTTGCTTGTGGTGACTCCACTCCTCATCACTGCATTCCTATAAGTTTAAGGCTCAGTGATGTGTAGACTGTCAACATAAAGGAAGTCTCCTGATTACTTTCATTTTGTGAATATTGTTGGAAAAACCACATGGCAGCAATTTGTGTTTGTCTCATTTTCCATTTTTTTCCCTACCGTTTTTTGTTTTCATGTCATTTCATGATCCTAAAACCTCATTTTATAGTTTCAAAACTACACAGCCGTCGATGAGAAAATATATATTTTTTCTTTGTTCCTGAGGAAGCTCACTGTGTGTAGATGGGTGTTTGTGTCCAACAGTGAGTTCTGTCCTGTTCATCTGCTAGAATAAAGGCCTGTCTGAGACTGTTGTGTCTGTGTTTAGGTGACATGTCAGCTGTTTCCAAAATGAGATTCCACCATTTAAAAAAGTTAGGTAACACTTTCTATGAAGCCCGTGTCTATAATACAATATAATCATACTTATAACACATTATAATGCCATCATAATGTATTATAAGTATAGTTATAATCAAGCATAGACAGTTATGTTGTATAAGATTCCTCATAATCTGTTATAAAGCTTTTTCATTTAAGTGGTAATGAAAAAGCTTTATAACAGATTGTAAGTAATGTGTTATAAAACATAACTGTCTATGCATGATTATAACTATACTTATAATGCATTATGATGGCATTATAATGTGTTGTAAGTATGATTATAATGTATTATAGACACGGGCTTCATAGAAAGTGTTACCAAAAGTTACACCTACTCTTACAAAATGACAACAAATGATGCTACTTACTAAAGAACAGTCGGTAACTGAAGTCCTTGGTTGGTAAAATAACACACTGGAGCCTCTAATGAACTTCATTTTTTTCTCCAAATTTTCCCTACAAAAGGTGAACAGCAGCAAATACTTTTCGTGTTTTAAAGGTGAGAGATCATAGCTAGGTTTTAGATTTAATTTAAGCAATTCCACCCACCCATAAATGCTATTAAATAATTTACTATCCACTTCTCTTCCCCAACACTTTCATGATGGCAGGAGATAAACGGTGAGGTCATTGTTCTCAGTTCCTGCTCTTTGGCTTCGCAGGGCAGAAAAAACATCCGAAATGAGGTGAAATAATGAAAAGATTTACGACACCAAAAACCCTGAAATGTATTCTTTTTAATTTAATTCAAAATAAATACTACCACGGCAATGCAAGTCCACTATTGGGTTCTTGCCCTAATGTTTTGGTAAGAAAACAAACAAGCAAACGATAAAAAAAAAAAAAAAAAAAAAGTTTGGATAAAAAAAAAAAAAGAAGAGACTTCAGTTAATGCATCCATCATCATCATCATCATCATCATCATCATCCTTCAGCGACTTTCAACAGGTGCCTTTTCCTGACTGAACGACATACTGGGTAACACTGCCTAGAATGACACAAACATATAAATAAAACAAGTACTATGGTACAAAAAAGGGGGAGGAGCTAGGAGGGAGGAGCGAGGGATGATGGGATTGGAACAACCTGATGAAACCAGCACTGCAAAAGAGTTGACCACAGTCCCACTTTTTGTTTCTTTTTCTTTTTTAAAACAGGGTGAAGGGAAACAGAAAGAACCCGTTACAGTGCGAACTCCAAGTCCTCTCACATATAGACTTGAATGGGAGAGGGGGGGGGGGGCGGGGGCGTCAGGGGTCAGGGTTCGTCTCCATGGAAACATCCTCCCTGGACGTACAAGTCGAGGCGGTGTGTCAACCCAAAAAATAAAATAAAAATAAAAATGGAAGGGTCCAGTCTTTGACACGGTTGCTGTCTTTTTTCTTTTTTTTTCCTTTTTAAAATTTTATTAAATGCAGTTCGGAGTCGTTGGTTGTTGTTGTTGTTTTTTTTTCGTTTTGTTGTTTTCGGTCACTATTCTCGTCAGCAAGCTTGAAGTACAGTCACACAGAAAAATGTTCATGTCTTGTCAAGATGCCACTAAAAAGAACCAAAGAAGAAGAAGAAGAAGAAAAACAAAAAAAAAAGGCATTGCATATTTACATCACGAAGGTGGGGCGACGTCTTTTCCGGTTTTTTTTTTTTTCCTCTCGGTCCTCACACAGTCTTCAAAACACGAGTGTCTCACGGCTCAGTTTTCACCTGATCTGTCACATGATTAGTGATTTATTGATACCGTCAGTTCAGATTCAAATCGAGTGTGTGTGTGTGTGTGTGTGTGTGTACGTGTGTGTGTGTGTGTGAATTCATTTTTCTTCTTTTAACACTGATCCACAGTCGGAGAGAAGTTGGTGTACGAGTGAGAAATCATTTTTCTTTTGACTAATACTGATCTCTGGTCTGCAGCAGCCTCTGTCTGTCTGTCTGTCTGTTGACTGTCTGTCTGTTGACTGTCTGTCTGTCTGTCTGTCTGTTGACTGTCTGTTGACTGTCTGTCTGTCTGTTGACTGACTGTCTGTAAACTCACTTTCCTCTTCACTAACACTGATTCAGTCTGTCAGAACCTGTTTCATTAGTGTTTGTTCGTATGGATCAGGGTTCCTACGCGGTTTCTCTTGCAAAAAAATCAGACTTTTCCAGTCCCCGTCTTAAGATTTGAAGATTCTGCGTAGTGTTCAATACGATTTACAGTCATATTTCTCCACCATATCACTTTATATATGATTATTATTCCTTCAGAATATGAGAAGACAGGCATCTTTTAACCACAGACACCATGCAGTCTTTTAACATATTGGATCTGAACAACAAGCGTTTTCCAAACTATTTTGTGCGATTTCAACACTTTTCAAGAGCTGGAAACGACCGAATTCTTCTTCTTCTACACATATCCAGACTTCCCAGACGTGTGCAGGAACCCTGATATATATGTGTGTGTGTGTGTGTGTGTGTGTGTGTGTGTGTGTGAGAGCATGTCCGCATACATGTGAATTCGATTTAGCCTTTGACTAATACTGATTCTTAGTCGCCCTGTATGGAGAACTCACAGCTCTGTTTCCTGTTTGTGAGTGCAGTGTTTGTATGCAAGCGTGTGTGTGTGTGTGTGTGTGTGTGGGTGCGTGTGTGTGTGTGTGTGTGTGTGTGTGTGTGCTATGACAGCATAAGGTTGACCCACATCTCCCACCGTACATTAAGCCACATTTCCCTGTGTAAACATCCATACCACTAAAGTTCTAACAGCTACGATGAGGAAACAGAAAGAAAGGCGGACAGGAAGCGAGCGGCTGTGGAAGCGATGCAGAAAGGCCTGTGTGGAGCGGAGGGTGGGGGGGGTGGGTGGGGGGGAGCGGGCGGGGGAGCGAGGGAGCGAGGGAGCGGCAGGCCTGCCGTCCCCCCCGCTGGCTGGGTAAAGCTAGAGCGGTAGCTGAGTTGAATGCGGTTGTGCTCTGTGGCGCCTGAGTGAACTGTGCAGTTTCTGGCAGTTTAGTGTTTCTGTTTCGAAAAAAAAAAATGAAAAGTACAAACGAAAAGAGAGAGAGAGAGAGAGAGAGAGAGAGAGAGAGAACAAAAAAAAAAACATATGGGGTTCAAGAAAATAAATAAAAAGAGAGCAAAGTAAATAACACTGCAACGATGAAAAGGAATGATACAGACTCGTCCATCCTCGTTTTCTTTCCTTCTTTCTTTCTTTCTTTTGTTCGTTTTTTTGTGTTTTTCTTGTTTTTCGCTGACCTGGAGACAGTGACTTCTGTTGCCATGGGATTGGGGGAATGTGCGCTACCATGGCAAATGTATGAGAAAGAAAAGAAGTTGGTTTTTTTTTTTTTGAGTGAACCACGAGCCATGCACTTATTCTCAACTAAGAATGACCCCCCCCACCCCATCCCCCCCCCCCTCCTCTCCCACCCCTCTCCCTCCCTCTCCCCCAAAAAACACCCTGTCTGTATGATACGAAACGTCTGCACACGTAAGGCAACATTTTTGGTTTTTGTTCCCTAAAACGGCTCTTTCCAAACCAAGTGCAAAAAAGTCAAAAAGAAGAGAAAAAAAAAAAAAGGGGGAAAAAAAAAAGAAAAAGAAAAAACAACGAAGAAGAAGAAGAAGAAGAAGAACGCAACCCGGGTCGACAACTTAATACTGACGGAGAGAGAGAAAAAAATAAATAACAAAAACATTGCCTTCTGCAGTAAATAGCGTTGAAAATGTAGGAGACTTATTTTTTAGTGTGGGGCGACCGGTTCAAGTCTATCCCACTGTGCAAAACCTCTTTTAAAGTCCCTAAAAAGACTTCTCCCCGTCTGCGTGGATGGCAGAGAAGGAGAAAAAGAGGGGAGACTTTTTTTTTTTTTTTCGTTTTTTTTTCTTCCTAAAATGGCTACGTGTTTTCCTCAAAATGGCCACGGATGGGGGGGGTGGGGGGGTGGGGGTGGGGGGGTTGGGGGGTTTGGGGGGTTGGGGGCGGGCGATGCCGGCTGGAGGAGCGCTCACTCCCGCCCGCTGGCTGAGTAGGAGAACTGTGGGAAATGAGGCCTCCGCTCGCTGTCCGCCGCGTCCATCCCGTCTTCATCGACTGGAGGGAGAGAGAGGGGGAGAGAGAGAGAGAGAGAGGGAGAGAGAGAGAGGGAGGAAGAGCAGCAAGTTAGAAGTTAGAGACGGATCTGATGGCCGATATCAGGCCGATACCTGGCTGAAACTGAAGTCTCATACCTGTGACGGCGTATTAAGGATTTTTTTTTTTTTTTATATTATCGCATCTGAGATTAAAGTCAGAAATTTGCGATTTCTGAATCACAAACCTACCAACTTCATTAATTTCACTCTCTAGATCAGTAACAAGTTTTTTTTTTTCTCTCAAATTTGTGATTTTAAATCTCAGAAATTCAGAGGGTTTTTCTCGCAAATTTCTCCGATTTCTGACTTTAGTCTCAGAAATTCAGATTTTTTTTTCTCTGAATATTACCCCCCTTCTGCCCAGCTGCGGAAAAAAAGAAATTCACCTACAATGGCCCTAATAATATTTGATGCCAAACGTTTTTTTCTCTCAAATTTGTGACTTTAATCTCAAAAATTCTGAGTTTTGTTCTTGCAAATTTCGGAGTTCTTTTTTTTTTCTTGTAAATTTCTGACTTAAATCTCAGAAAATTTTCCCCAGAATATTACCCCCCTGCCCCCAGCTGTGTTAAAAAAAAATTCAACCACAATGGCCCTAATATGCCGTCGTACATACCAAAGGCCTTTTTCACACACATGAGGATGTTAAATCTAAATCACTGTCTAAATCTGTGTTGCTCAATAGAAGTAATGGATAGGATTGCTTTAGTACTTAGAACTGGTATATACAAAGAATTACAAAGGTGTTTCCTCCACAGTTTTCTCCTCATCAGGGTGAAAAGCCTCTGAAGCAGCATTCAGAGCATCATGGGACACTAAAACTCTCCACTGAAACCAGACTGATGAAATCGTTTCATGTGGGTTTTCAGCCCCTTAAGGCAAAGTGAGGCAGGTTTATTTGAAAAGTAAAATAGTGACGGTGGATGACATAACTGGCCGATATCTGATTTTCAATAAAAGATCGATATCGGCCCGATGTATCAGCAGACCGATCGATCCATCAGTCTGACCCTGACAGGTGAGTCAAGTCAGCGGAGAGACGCTGGGTGACACATGGGACTCACATTTCTCCGGGGGGGTGATGGTGATGGTCTGTGCTGTGAACTCCTCGTCGAAGTAGCGGGTGTCCGTCTCCGAGGAAACCTGGGGCATGAAGGGCGGGACCAGCTGGGGGGCGGGACAGGAAGCGGGAGACAGGTCAGTGAGATGAGGGGAGCCACACAGGACTGACCCCGTAACTGTAAGGTCACAGGTTCCATCCCCGCAACACTATTCTTATTGTTTCTATTGTTTTTTATTGCCTCTTTCATATTCCAAATGCTTATATTGTAGTTTTTTTCTAGGGCTGAACAATTAATCGAAATTTGATCTAAATCGCAATATAGCCTACTGCAATTTTCAAATCGCAGGAGGCGCAATATTTGTTAAAGGTGAAATGTGTCAAAATATCATTTTAAAGTAAATATCATGGTGCTGCAGAGATGTCCTGGCCTACACATCATATTCTACAGACTTAAGAAAACATCTTTGTTTGGTACAGATCCCCGCAAAAATCACACCAGAATTATTTTAATACGTTTTTCAATGAAAATGAGAATAATGATGTAAAAATTATCATTCCCTCTAATATCGCAAATCATATCGCAATTGCAATATCAGTCAAAATAATCGCAATTAGATATTTTTTCAAAATCGTTCAGCCCTAGTTCAGGAGTAGCATTACTAGCAAAGTATCTGTCTTTATCTGGGTTTGGGCTCAGTTTGGGTTCAGACACTTTGGGGGTTCAGGTTTGGGCCGGGCTCCAGTTTTCAGTCCTAAACAAAGCTCTAGTGTAATCGCTCAGCTCGATGGATCCTCACGCTATTTCTCTTGCTTGAGAATAAATTTGAAGCCCTTTTGGAGAAATACCTCCTCCAGCACTTTGTCACCGTGACAACGGGCTGGAAACACTCAGCTCTGGCTGCCTGCCTGTCAGCAGCCACACCGCCGCTCTCTGTTTGTGTCTCACCGAATAAATGGAATAATTATTTTAATGAACATTAGAGACACTGAAGGACTTGACAAAAATATGGAATCCTTTATTATTATTTTATGTCTTTCATCCTTTTTATTTTTTTTTATTTAATCTTATTTTATTTCTTGAAAGTGAGAATGTAAAGTGCTTTATATTGCTGCATGATTTTACTTTTATATATTTATTTACCCATTTATTTTGTATGTGTATGTGTATTTTTTACCTGCTAAATAAGTAAGATGTGAGACCTATAATTTGTTTTATAATTTTTTATTTTTATCCATACTGTATATATATATGATATATGTGAAAACTCAATCAAAAACATTGTTTAAAAAATATATATTTTCATGAAACTAGTGAAAATGAAAGCCAGACAATGTGGATGTAAATCAGGTAGAAACTCTAATGCAGTGATTCTCAACCTTTTTCCTTCAGGGAGCCTTATTCTGTCACTGAGTAAACAGAGGAACCCTGGTCAGTGACATATTTTATGGATATTTCATATTATATTCAATGCATAACAATAACAGCACAGAACAACTGATAACTGACAATTAACCCAAACAGTGAACGCAATAACTGCAGGAAGTTTGTGTAAAACGAGCAATTTGGATGAATATTGAGCAGATTATGTGAATGTTGCATCAGAGATTAGTTTTCCTGATATTTTTAGGAACGTTTTACACAATTCTCTGTATTATTTATTTTGAACTATCATACATACTTATTAAGCTTATTTCAGACAAATTCAGTGTTTTCTTCTCCCTGACGCTTTCTGGTTTTTTTAACTGTGAACTTTTCTGATGCAGGACGAGGCTGTTTAGCAGAGAGTGAATATAGCTTCATGTGTTCATGTCTTCACCGCGCCCTTATCCTCGTTTATATCTTAAAAAAACATCTAAACTTTAAAAATAACAACTACATTTAGTTCTTTTCTTCACAGAAATTAATGAAATGCTGAGATATACTGTATATATATATTTTTTTTATGTTTTCTTACACCCCTTAAAACCAAGAAGGCCTTGCGACCCCCCCGTGAAGCTTTGGCGACCCCTAGTAGGGGTTGGGACCCCCAGGTTGGGAACCAGTGCTCTAATGCAGTGGTTCTCAACGTGGGGTCCGGGGACCACAAGGGGTCCTTGAGGGGGTTCCAGGGGGTCCCCAGCAAATTGATCAATTGTTAAACTTCAGCATTATTTAATTTACAAGAAGTTAACACAATTAGAGAATGTAGCAGAATGACTGTTTTGATCATAGTTTCTCTGTTATCTCTCTACCTACAATACAGATAGTCATGTGATTCTGGACAAAATCCAATCTAGCAATAAAAATATTCTCAGATTTGGGTCCGAGAGACAAAATCTCATCAAATGGGGGTCCGTGGCTCTAATGTGGACTAAATTAGGGGTCCTTGATATGAAAAAGGTTCAGAATCACTGCTCTAATGTACCCAGGTGTTAAAGTGTGTAACTGAAGCTAATGAAAGAAAAACAACTCTGTTCTTTTCCCAAACTGCTGTTCAGACTGAGTCACTCCTCAGCATGTCGAAGTGTGTCTTCAGACAACTTCACGTTGGCCTTGTCAGATGAGGTAATTTCTTCTATTCTATTCTATTTCTGACTCCCAGCCCGAGCTCTTTTTTTTCTTCTTTTTTTTTTTGCAAAAATGAGGTAACCCTGATCCCAGAATATCACAGGTACGCTGTTTGCATAAATTAGCGTTGGGGGCGATAGATAGCAGCTAAATCCCGCTCTCACCTTCTTGTCGTAGACGTCCTGCCAGTCGATTGTGGCGAAGAAACTGTGACGCATGATCTCCTTAGCGTCATCCGGCCCGCCGCCCAGCCTGTCAGCCGCACAGAGAGAGAGAGAAGAAGAAGAAGAAGAAGAAGAAGAAGAAGAAGAAGAAGAAGAAGACGTCCAAGTCAGACATCAAACGCTACTCTTCCAAGTCCCCATCAATGGAACCAGAATATCCACCTGCTACTGATCCCAAAATAACTTCCCCGGGTGAACGGGTTCGCCGTGTTCAGCTGCAGCAGCCTCTTCTCACGAGTTCCTTCGCCTCAGAGAAAATCAGGCTGGGAAATTATCAGACAAATGCTGCTTCGCTTATGGCTGCGGTCGGTAAGTTTGTCGACTCTACCGGGTACCGACCATCATTTAAAGGTCTCATTCTATTCTAAAAACCTAGTTGGCTGTTTATGTAGTGAAATAAATGCACACACAATACATATACCTCAGATATCTCCATCTAAACAAGTTATTCCATCCAGTAATGAGATATGGGTATCGAATGATATCACTGGAAATGTTTCCTGGGTACTTGGAGATATTATTCTACTGTAAAAACCTAGTTGGATGTTTAAATAGTGAAAGGAATTGGTGAATTTGGGGATGTACATGCTGAAATTAGTTAGTTTAGAGAAACAAATAGGATCCTGTCAGGACAAGAAATGAACTTATTTATTCACAGTGAGCATGTGGGTTGGATTCCTTTTCACTATTCTATAACAGCTAAACCTGAAACTGATGGTTCTGTGGTCTTTATAGACCCAAGTCAGCCTATACAAGATATTTTAGATAGTTGTAGTCTATTCAAAACCCCGACTATCAGCTCGGGTTGGAAATTAGCAGCAGCTACAAACTCCATGTGCACACATCTTTTATATTTTAATCATGCAGTGTAATTATGTTACACTTCACATTGTCCCTATCAAATAAACTACTGAATGAATGAATAAATAAATAAATAAAGTGATGTTCATCACAAAGAAATCCATTTAAAACCGGTGATAACATTTTCAAAATACACAGCGGTAAATCTGAAATTCCTGAGAATACAAGCATGGGAGTTTGTACCACTGTGTGTGTGTGTGTGTGTGTGTCTCTGAGTGTGTGTGAGTGCCTGTATCTCTATATCTGTATGAGTCTATGTATGTGTGTATGTGTATCTGTATTTCTGCCTGTGTGTGTGTGCCTGTATCTTTATATCTGTGTGAACCTGTCCATGAGTGTCTATACGTGTATCCGTGTGTTTGTCTGTGTGTGTGTATGTATGTGTGTGTGTATGTATGTATGTGTGTGTGTGTGTGAGTGCCTGTATATCTGTCTATGTGTGTATGTGTATCTGTATATCTGTCTGTCTATGTGAGTGTGCCTGTATCTCTATATCTGTATGAGTATGAGTCTGTCTACGGGTATGAATGTCTGACTCTGTGTGTTCGTGTGTGTGTGTGTGTGTGTGTGTGTGTGTGTGTGTATGTGTGTGCATGTTTATCTGTCTATATGTGTATGTATTTCTGTGTGTGTGTGTGCCTGTATCTCTATATCTGTATGAGTCTATCTTCGATTATAAGTATCTGTATGTGTGTCTGTGTGTTTGTATCTCTGCGTGTGTGTGTGTGTGTATGTGTGTGTGTGTGTGTGTGTATGTGTGTGTGTGTGTGTATGTGTGTGTGTGTGTGTGTGTGTGCGTGCCTCTTGTTGGGGTCCTTGATGAGCAGGCCTGACAGCAGGGACTTGGCGTCAGCGGACAGGGTTCTGGGGAACTTGATCTCCTCCATGAGGATGAGCTCGAACAGCTTCTCGTGGTCCTGGTTGTAGAAGGGCAGGCGGCCGCACATCATCTCGTACGTGACCACGCCCAGACCCCACCAGTCCACCGCCCGCCCGTAGTCGTTGTCCTCCAGCACCTGCAACGTACCCATGATGCACTTTGTTCACACGGCACACGGCACAAAACTAGGCTACAAAGTGCTTCACACAGCTTGTACTGACTGGACCGTCACACTTTTATATAAAACTATAAAACGCCCTCTGTTTTTACTTGTATGTCTGTTTGATTTCTACTTGTATCTCCTGTATTACCTTTTATTTCTATTATTTTTATTTTTTGTTTGTCAAGGAGAGAGATGACCAGATAACTAGTAGAGCTGCAACGATTAATCGATTAGTTGTCAACTATTAAAATAATCGCCAACTATTTTGATAATCGATTAATCGGTTTGAGTAATTTTTTAAAGAAAAATAAGTCAAAATTCTCTGATTCCAGCTTCTTAAATGTGAATGTTTTCTGGTTTCTTTCCTCCTCTATGACAGTAAACTGAATATCTTTGGGTTGTGGACAAAACAAGACATTTGAGGACGTCATCTTGGGCTTTGGGAAACACATTTTTCACCATTTTCTGACATTTTATAGACCAAACAACTAATCGATTAATCGAGAAAATAATCGACAGATTAATCGACAATGAAAATAATCGTTAGTTGCAGCCCTACAGATAACCATGTGTTGTTTTTCTTGTTATTTTCCATACTTTTTCATACTTTTTATCCAACGTCATTTTATTTAATTGTGGTACTCACTGCCTCTTTGTGTTTGATTTACAGTCTTGTACAGTAGATTTCATTTTACATGCGAATTTCTGTTGTATATTTGTTTATCGGTGCATGATTAAAATAAATCAACTGAACAAAAATGCACAGTCATCAATCTGATAATGAGGCTTGTTCCCTCAGTCTGGTGTGTGGTGTGTGTGGTGTGTGGTGTGGTGTGACCTCTGACCTCTGGAGCCAGGTACTCCGGTGTTCCGCAGAAGGTCTTCATGGTGGCAGCGTCAGTGATGCCTTCTTTGCAGAGGCCGAAGTCGGTGATCTTGATGTGTCCGTCTTTGTCCAACATCAGGTTCTCCAGCTGACGGAGACGACAAGAGAAGAAGAAGAAGAAAACAGGAATATTAGTTCTGTTTATCGTCTGGGTGCTGTGACCTCTGACCCCCCCTGAACTCCTTACTATTAGTAAGTAAGTAAAGCTTTATTTATTTATATAGCACTTTTTAAAACACACAGTTACAAAGTGCTTCACACAGCAGAAAAGTGGTAGAGAATACAATAACAATCAAATCAAGGTAAAACAGACATTAAAACAAGATGGACATAGAAACAATGAAGAAGCTTTACAATACAAACACAAAGAAGATTAGTTAAAACAAACAATCATAATGACAAAACATAAAAACAAAGATAAATCTTTATAAAAGGCTAATCTATAGAGATGAGTTTTGTTTTGTTTTTTTACTATTGGTTACTTGTCATGGAATTGAAGCTTATTTTGCTTTTGAACTCATTCTAAGAATTAAGAATGAAATAAACCTGAACTATAATTTGAACATGGAGCAGCAGGGAACTGAAATGTCTGAGTGAGAGACTGAGAAATTCTTCAGCATATCGATCCCACAGGTCCTTTTACACAACAGTAAATTGTTAATAAAAAATAATAATGCTTATCTGGGTTCCAAGCAGCTTTATTTGTATCTGTAACTTTGATCATTTTGTACCAATAGTACAATAGCATGTGTATTTGTATATATATATTTTTTGGGTAATTTTAATTATGGGTGATGTTCCTCATGTTCTTGCTATAGCTGGCACTTTTGTCGACTATT
Organism: Centroberyx affinis; assembly: GCF_046629955.1. Classification (NCBI taxonomy): domain Eukaryota; kingdom Metazoa; phylum Chordata; class Actinopteri; order Beryciformes; family Berycidae; genus Centroberyx; species Centroberyx affinis. Next base: position 154,736 of record NW_027280225.1, on the reverse strand, counting down.
TTTGATGCCATTTTATTTCATATTAGAATCAACTGCAATCAACTGCATAATTATATTATACTGTGGTTTTCACCCTTTATTTTTCTCTCCTATATGTGTATGTTAGTGTCTGTATGTTTCCTCTGTCATTTGGTGGTCTGTATGTTTGTAATCCTGAGCAAAACACTGAAGCCCCTTGAATCTTATCTATCTCACCTACACAACCCGGTTAATTTTTCTCTTTTCTTTCTGTACATATTTTACATGTGAAACTAACATCTCTGAGCTCACCGGAGGCGTCTGACAGTCAGCAGTGTGTTTTTCAGCAGCTGTAGTTTTTACCTTTAGATCGCGGTAGACGATCTTGGCAGAATGTAGGTAGTCTAGAGCAGAGACGATCTCAGCGCCGTAGAAACGGGTGCGGTCCTCCGAAAACACTCGTTCTCTCGACAAGTGGAAAAACAGCTGCCACAGGGAGAAAACACACTGAACTCTTAACAAGTCATCCATTATCCATCCAGTCATGACCAGAAATCAAGATCAAATCACTCATTAAGGTGGATTTTTTTTTTGCAGGGTGGCTGTGATGTAGCAGATGAGACTAAATCACATGATGTCGTTTCTGTCCTCTCCTGTCACTGAACAGAGCTTACAGCAAAACACACAGCTGAGAAGGGAGAGTAGGTCTGGGCATCAGAAATGGAAATGTTTCAGTACAGATACCGATACTTTAGAGGGTAACTTCGGTATTTTTCAACCTGGACCCTATTTTCCCATCTTTTTGTGTCTAAGTGACTAAAGGGGACAACAATTTTTGAAATTGGTCCAGTATTGAGCGAGATTGCTTCAGCCGGCAGCCGCGAAACGGGCTGCAATGTAATCTGACGGCAAATGAACCGTCAATGTGCCTCCACTACAAGGGCCTGTTTTGTTTTTGCCACTGACCGGCTCAGATTGTTATTATAAGTGTCTGACAACATTATGGAAAGGACCCTACAGAGAAATGAAACGTTTTTGTTTACCTTTCGCTTGATCCGGTCTGTGTGTAACTTCCTGCAACAACTCAACTCTCGCGAGACTTGAGCGAGACTTGGTTACACACAGAGCGGATCAAGCGAAAGGTAGGTTTCTCTGTAGGGTCCTTTCCATAATGTTGTCAGACACTTATAATTCTGGTGCCTTAAGATCAACGCTGAACCCAAAACTCACTACTGTACAGACACACACACACTTCACCATTAAGGCTCAGAACAAACCATAAAGAGAGGAGGGATTGTACTTTGTCGAAATTCTTTGAATCACACCATGTTGTTAATCGACATTCTTCAGTAACTCTTCAAATAAGTGACATCTTGACATGAAGCCGCTCCACTAGCATTGAAATCGTTTTTAAAAAATGAAATAAGAAAAGACTGTGCGGCTCCAGTCTGACAGTCATGTGACCTCTCACCTCTCCTCCGTTCACATACTCCATGACAAAGCACAGCCGGTCCTTCGTCTGGAACGAGTACTTCAGAGACTGAAAAACAAAATTTTTTTTTTTTTTTAAACTCAACAGCGCTCAGCCATTTTCAAGGGTTTCAAACACATTATTTTTTAAAGAACAGCAGCTTTGTAAATGCGGTGTGAGTTCGGCGCATCCTTTGAGCCGCTGTCCTCATCAAACCGCCCTTTCAGTCGGAAAGTTGATGGCCGGTGCTTCTCTTTTCAACATTGTGCAGACAGTGGGAGGCGAATTTATTTCAAAACTATGCTCAAGGATTTCATAGACAGTACAGATCGTTCTATACATGCAACGTTTGACGTCTGGTCATCGTGCGACTGTACTCACAGTTAGGAATGGATGCCGGGTGTTTTTTAATACCCTACTTTCTGTGAGCGTGTGAGCAACTTCATCCTGCGATAACAGAGGAAACAGAAAGAGAGACAAAAAGCCAGAGAGTGATAAATCAGGAGACAAAAGGAGCGTGGCTGCAGACTATTTCTTGCATCTGTTAGTCAAAAGATTGAGGATGTAATTGGTAGGGACGCACCGAAACCAGACATTTGCAGATCAGGCCAACGCCAGGCTAAAATAAGGCAACTGTGACTGAATTTCGCTGATAATAAAATCCCATACAAAGAGTAGAATGTAAGATATCATGGTAGATCTTTCTAATGGATAAAAATGTATTATATCAGTTATTTTTGCCCTATGACCAAAAACCTATGGTCTAAATTTATACTGATCATTACAGTATAAGAAGTTCAATACTTAGAAGTGGTATCAGTAATGAAAAATGCTGTTAGTGCTGGTATTAATGCATCCCTGTCATAAAGTGAAATGATTATTAAAAGATTATTATCACTGTTGTTGTTATTAACTTAATTTGCATAGCAGTATAGCAATTTTCAAAACAGAGTTACTTTGTGCTTTACAGAAGTCGGTAACAGTAAATGAAAGGCGATAATCAGAAGAAGAAGAAGGACCTTGGCTATGATGACTTCCTTCTTCAGGATCTTCATGGCGTAGTAGGTGCCGCTCGCCTTCTCCTTCACCAGAATGACTTTCCCAAAAGTGCCTTTGCCCAGTAGCTTCAGATAGTCAAAGTCATTCATTGTCTGGAGAGAGAAAAAGAGAGAGAGAGAGAGAGGCGCAGTGAAGAAGTATTTTAGGAAAGTTGTTTTTTTCCCGAATTGAATAAACTCACATCCTCCAAAGTAAGACGGTCGTAATTTAATTTCTTAGTGAACCCACTTTCCCTCAACCTGCCTCATCTACTTCTACTTCAGTTAGTGATTTCCTACATTTCCCAGAATGCCTTTAGGCAACCCCCAGAGAGAGGGGCATGAACTTGTTTAATTAAATCAAAAGGTGGCCGTATGGGCAGATAAATATAGTTAGCCAGCTAGTTTGTGAACATCGGGGTGCGTCTACGATCAAGGCCACGCCCCTTACTCCACACATGTCTCTTTGCTGCATTGCATTCTGGTCTCTCTCCTCTTCTACGATGGATTTCTCCCTGTGTGATTGTTGAACGTCTCTCGGTGCAAAATGGCGGCTCTAGAAAGAAGCCCTCGCTCTTTGATTCTGAGGGACTGACACCAAAACCTGACGTTTGCCGCTGATGTTTTACAACCTGAAACATTTTCTCATATCAAACTCCACTGTTGGAGCTGCTGGAAACATCTGGAGGTGAAAAATCCACCAAAACAATTAAATGGACCCATAAAGGCGAGGTTCATGTGTATTTCCTTTGACCCCCTGCTGAGCTGCTCTCTGCTGTGAATGTGTGCAACTGTGTCAATGTGAAGCAGGACAGGATCGAAAAAGAGCGCAAGATGCTCAGTGGACTTTCTGTGGACAAATAAAGCAGAAAAAACACACAGACATGAACACGAAGCAGGGCGGCGGCTGGTCTCACCTTTCGTTTGTGGTGGCTGATGGAAGTGTCCATCTCCTCCTCGTTGACGTTCTCGATCTGGGAGGTGGGGCTGCAGAGGATGCCCTCCTCCTCCTGCTTGGCCAGCGACTCTGCTACCATCTGGATGGCTTCGGCCCACTCGTCCCTGCAGGAGACACACACAGCGCTCTGCTCAGGACCGTCTGCTGCGGCGGGACGTCCCGGTGGAGCAGCGGTCTAAGGCGCGTACCGTGTAACCGCAACGTCCTGGGTTTGAATCCGGCCCAGGACCTCTCTCCCTCTCTCTCTCTCTCTCTTTCCCTCTCTCTCCCAATCTTTCCTGTCTATCTCTACTGTAAACTATCATAATAACGGCAAAAAGCCCAAAAGATAATCTAAAAAAAGAAGGACAGTACCATTCCACTCCAGGATTCTTTACATTAATTTAAGTCACATTTGTACAGTAAACAATGATTAATTTAATATGTAAGAATCATTGTTTACTGTACAAATGTGACTTATATTATCAATATTTCTGCATGTCTTTCATGCTATGGCCCATGATAAAGCGGTCCTAATTGCTGATTGAGCTGACACCCTTGTGTACAGCTAATGGGGATCCGTATGAATAAACAATAAACAATAAACAATTTAGTATTATGCCCCAAATGACTGGAAAATTGACCTGATAGCCAGAAAAATGTAAATACAATGAAAATTTGTCATCTGCCCGTGTTACTTAGCCTGCCTCTGCACAAATTACAGTTGCAATTACAGCTTAATTATCTTTTTGATATATAAATATCCACATTAGAGCCGTTCTTAAAATGCAGCAGCTGCTGAAGCTGATGCTGAGCGGGTGAACCTGGGTCTCTGAATCAAAATAACCCCCACGCCCCACATCTACAAAATATGAAACAGGAAACACTGTAGTCTGCATCAGAACTGGGTCAAACACAAGCTGCAAACTGGGTGGCAGGGGGGGCCCAGTGGGTGAGAGAGCGTCCTGCGAGTGGAAGGCTCCAGGTTCGATCCTGCGCTCTGATTTCTCCCTCAGGCAGAAATAGAGTATTAAACAAAGAAATTCTCAGCATTAGTTTTAGGTTTTAACCTGCTTGGAGCAGCGGGCGGGTGGAGTTTAACACATCAGGACAGTTCAGCTGGTGTCAGGTAAGTTGTCAATCACAGAAAAGACAGAAAAGTACTAAATTTACTTTCAAATACTTCCAATACTTTGCTGTGATTGTTTAACCTTTCTGGCATTCATTGTATTGTCCTCTGTGGTGAACCCCACCCATCTGGCACCTAGTGAGCTAAAAACAAAAAAACAAAACAATTTGTCCTCGGTCTACTCTGCATGCCTTCAGAATACTGACAAGAATCTGTTCAGGGTTATATTTAAGGAAGTGAAGAAATCCACCGGTGTCCAATGGGATGCGAGAGCTGCTGCATTTCCAATGAGCCTGACCGCGGGATTGGTCACTGACAAACACCAAAACACAGAGAGGAAACTGCTGCATTACCTACTGACACAACTGACATTTACCAGACAAAACCAGATCTGCACAAATGTAATTATTAATTATTAGTGCTAGCATCCAACTATTTATCTGTATTTTGAGCCGTCTTGTTATACCTACACTTAAATGTTTTTTCACTGGTTTCCCGGTCATGTTTTGTACATCATACGGTTTCTCACCTTTTCCATTTTAAAACGAGATATCCACCTAGAAAACACTACATCTACTCTGACAAAATGATTGCTGGCATGAAAATAAACAATTATTGAATATTACTTTAGTTATTATCAATCTTGAGCCCTACACAAACCATACAGCAACATTTTAGAGGATGTAACTGTCTGTTTTTTTCAATAACAAGCCTTGGAACATCAGGTAGCCCAAAACATGGAATGAAGCCCTTCAAAACTTGGCTTCACTCTCTGCCTGCGCTCCAAGGCTCCGCCCCTCTTTCCCCCTGTTTCCTGCCTTTCTTCTCCCTGTGTTAACTGACTCCTATTCAGGCCAATGAGGAGAATAAAACCCTCCAGTCTGGCTCTGCAGTGACAATAATACTGAACGAGGTGGAAAGACCAGGGAGAGGTCAAAGTGAGGCTGGAGGGGGCGAAGGTATGAACCGTGTATCTGTGATCTGTTGTGGGTTTGAATCCTGCTCATTTGTCCTCCCCTCTCTCTTTCCTGTCTCTCTATACTGTGTACTATCGAATACAAATATCAAAGAAACACATGTAATATATCAAACTGTTATCTGCTTTGTGACAAACTAGTTCAAAAAAAGTCCAAAACGGAAAGTCAGGAACAACCGTTCAAATATACATGAAGAGAAAAAAAACGTAATAAAAAGGTTAATTTTCTAATTTTAAAAGCTATAAAACCAATATGTACACACAGAATACATTCTTGTGGACTTCAAATTGCATTTTAAATCCATTTTGGTAATTTTCTCCTCTTTTGAAAACCTACTTTGTCACTGACCCAAATACTATAAAAAATGAAGTTAAAAAGAGTGGGACTGGATGATTGGTGCACCTTTCTCTCATCAGGAGTATAGAAATAGCAGTAGCCAATATTGTGATTTTGATGTTTTTTTAAGCCTTTTGAAGCCTGTTCTGTCAAATAAACACAATAAAACACTCCAGACCAACTCCAGACTCCTGAGAGAGAACCACACTGCAGAAGGGAGGATGAGGAGGAGGATGGGTAGGATGGGGAGGATAAGGAGGATGGGGAGGATGAGGGGGATGAAGAGGGTGAGGAGGTTGGGGAGGATGGGGAGGATGATGAGGAGGATGAGAAGGATGAGGAGGATGAGGAGGACGGGAAGGATGAGGAGGACGAGGAGGATGGGAAGGATGAGGAGGATGAGGAGGATGAGGAGGATGAGAAGGATAAGGAAGATGAGGAGGATGAGGGGGATGGGGAAGATGAGGAGGATGGGGAGGATTAAGAGAATGAGGAGGATGAGGAGGATGGGGAGGATGAGGAAGACGAGGAGGACGAGGAGAACAGGAAGGATGAGAAGGATAAGGAAGATGAGGAGGATGAGGGGGACGGGGAGGATGAGAAGGATGAGGAGGATGAGGGGGATGAGGAAGATGAGGAGGAGGAGGATGGGGAGGACAGGTAGGACGAGGGGGATGAGGAGGATGAGGGGGATGAGGAGGACGAGGAGAATGAGGAAGATGAGGAGGATGGGGAGGATGGGGAGGATGAGGAGGATGAGGGGGATGAGGGGGATGAGGAGGACGGGAAGGATGAGGAAGACGGGGAAGACGGAGAGGATGAGAAGAACGGGGAGGATGAGAAGGATAAGGAAGATGAGGAGGATGAGGGGGATGGGGATGATGAGGAGGATGAGGAGGATGAGGAGGATGGGGAGGATGGGGAGGATGGGGAGGATGAAGAGAATGAGGAGAATGAGGAGGACGGAGAGGATGAGGAAGACGGGGAGGACGAGGAGAACAGGGGGGATGAGGAGGAGGACAATCGGGAGGACAGGTAGGACGAGGGTGATGAGGAGGATGAGGAGAATGAGGAAGATGAGGAGGATGGGGAGGATGAGGAGGACGAAGGCTCACCTCTCATCGGGCGAGTCGACATGGAAAGTCCTCTCGATGACGGTGGTCCACTGGAGGCAGCGGATGATGAAGGTGTTTGGCTTGGGCCGCTCCGTCTTCATCAGCTGACATTCTGACAGACAGAGAGAGAATATTGTAATCTAGAAATGTTTTTTTTTTCTATTTATTAAAAATCTCTAATGCTGAAAGTGAAGAAGAGAGAAGTGAAGCCGGAGCCCTACTTGCTACAGAGAAGTTGTTGAGGGGGTAGGCCAGGTCGGCGTCCTGCGGCTTGTCCTTGTAGCCGATGAAAGAGCCGTCCGTCTTCAGCAGGAAGTAGCGCGGCCGCCAGTTCTTGATGTACTCACCTGGCGGGAGGAAGTGACATCGACAGGTTACATCCTGCTGCACTCACCTGGACGCAGCCAAGCTACGTCGCTTTAATCGCCGAGTGTAACGAAAATAGAGGAATTGATCTAGGGATGCGGATAGGGATGTTTAGTACAATACAGTAGAACTCTTTCTTTTTCATTAGGATCTCTTTTAGCCCAAATAGGCTGCAATTCCAAGAGTTAAAAACACACTCCTCAATACAAAACACGACTAAAAACATACAAATAGAAGTCACTTTAAATGGCAAGTGTAACTAGGGCTGGCAATAATTCAATATTATCGTTTATCGTCTTTCAGTGGAATCATATTGTGATGATATGAAGATATTTTGATATCGTGACACACATTTCTGCTGTCTGAATTGATGATGACAAGCAAATTTTACTGAAAAACCCTGATAAAATGAGGGATGGTAGGAATATTATTTGAAAATTTCAGTTTTGTTGGACACCACACCTAACATTACCGGTTCAATGAGATGAACATTAATTTGATTATTTAACGTGATTTTTCATACATGAACCATATCGTGATATATATTGATATCGAGAAAAATCCTTATGATTATCATGATATTGATTTCAACCATATCGCCCAGCCCTAAGTGTAATCAATATACAGGAATTTATATAGGGACACGAATACTTTACAGTTCTTACAGTAAATGTTTAGTAGAGGAACAATAGAAGTTTTTTATCAGCTTTTCTTTCTTTTGTCCTTTCTTTCTTTCTTTTTGTTTCATTAGGATCTCTTTTAGCCCAAATAGATATTCCAATACAAAATTAAACGCCACTAAAAACAAACAAATATACACACTAATAAAAACATACAAATCTACATTTACAGTTTCACTAGATACTTCATGTACAAAGTCATCATTCCAAAAATGGAGTAACATACATGTTTGAATCTTGGGGTAACATACTGAAGTAGTCTGAAGTTATAACTGCTCTGGTTCAGTAGATTAAGACTGCTTCTGACAATTAGATTTATTTTTTGTTTACAGATGGCACAGAGGCATTGTACATTTCTACAATTGGACAGTCATAAGGAAACTTTAAAATAATCCTTGCTGCTGTATTTTGCGCCATCTGCAGCCTCTTTACTTCTCTAATTTTAGATCATCAGCAGGCAAACATCCTGGAACATCTCCACCTCTTCCAGTTGACGAAGATAAGAAACTTAAAACCTTTTGTCGAGAAGTATAAACACACAGAGCTTTATTCTTATTCGGGGTGTCGGCTCCCCTCCGGTCTGAATCATCACTCTGATCCCCACGTCAAATAAAGGCAGGACTTAGATGAATATGTCTCGGTGACACGGCGACACTGACAGTCAGACTAGCGGCGGAGCGGCGGGTAACGAGGCCTCGGTGCTCCTCCCTCTCCTCCTCCGGCTCACTGCTCTGTGGAGCTCAGCTGAAACTCTGACCAAACTATCTTCACACATCTGATTACTCACAGGAACAACAGTGTGAGGAGGATGACAAAGGCTTCAACAGAAAGGGAGAAGCGGGATGTGCGATGCACTTAGACAACTTGGACAACTCAGTCACTGAGACAACATACTGTGTTTCTTACACCGGCTCCTGTTACAAGAAGCAGAACAGCATGAACAAGTACAGCAGCCAGTAGTTTCAGTTCAGATTAGGGCTGGGTTTAAAAAAATCGATTTTCCGATTCAAATCGATCTTCATTTGAATGATCCGATATCGATTCATATAATCCCAAGATCGATCTTTTAATATATGCCCAATATATGCCTGTAGAGTCTGTAGAGTTGCACAACTTGCACTTTACTGTGTTGACTGCTGTAGTGTGTTGGCCATGTTAAATAAAAAGTACATTAATGTAACTGCTTTGGGGTCAATTCTTAATGTAAACATCAATATTTTTAATAATGCACCAGGTTAGAGGGTTCCTTGTACAATTTACAGCATTAGTTCTCTGAGAATCTCTTTCATATCCAAGCAAAATTGAATCGATACTGAATCAAATCGAATCAAATCGGAAATCAAATCGAATCGGGACCTTGTGAATCGGAATCGGATCGATTCGGGAAATCAGTGGTGATACCCAGCCCTACTGTGGATAACCAAATAATTTTTGCTGTAAATTAAGAACTGATGCAATTATCAGTACTGATAAGCATTAGATTACATAGTAGGATGATATGGTTTTCTTTTTTATAGTTATAGTTTTTGTGGGGGGGGGGGTTTTAAATCAAAAGTTTTTCTAATTATGTATTATAAATCAAAGTGGGTCTGAGGCACTCTATTGCGATGAACAAAAGAACAAAAGTTAAACGCCATTATTTCTGTAGTGGCTTCAACAATTCCCACATACAGTGAGCCACTGTTTGAGCGAGGTCGACGACACGCAATCCAAACGATAACCACGGATCCAAAGTCAACAAAGGTATTTTATTAACAAAAGATTTTAACGAAAATATTCTTCAACTGACTTTCAAAATAACAAAACTTAATCACTAATTCAGTGGTATACTTTCTATAATTTGCGGTCGGTAGGTGTCATTAAACTCCTTAATTAAATAAACAACATACATGCAGTAGCAGAGCTGACCCAAGGGGGAGCAAGGCATAAGCATACAGAAATCATTCAACATTCATATTTAACCATACCATATTTACCATAGCATGTTTGTATACCGCTTTATATAAATCATTTTACTTTCATTACTTTCATACATTTAACTCCCTTTTTCCCAAGTTTTAACCATAACCATAGCTCATAGTTCATTATGGCTCCAACAATTTCACTTTGGCAATTTAAATAGTTGAAAACTGACAAAACAAAAGGCTCATTTGAGCTGAAACACATTTTTTTTTTTTTACTCATTTCACAATATGTGAAATGACTGTGGGGTCTCCAGCAACATAAGGTGTGTAGTCAGTCTGTGTATCAGCACTGAACAACAATGTTGTTCCAAACCTTCCAGACTTTTGTGCTATCCCCAACCTTCTCAAGACCTGGAAACCATCAAATTAATTTTCAATATGCTTCCAGACTTTCCTGAGCAGCATGGGAACCCAGAGTTTAGATGTCGAGTGGCGCACAGAGAGCTGTGAGGGCAGCTCAGGCTCTATTGTAAGAGCAGAGAGGTAAACGCTAAACAATTCAGGGAGTTGAGGGGCCGGGGAGGAAGGAACCAGGGTGTTAGGTCATCCTCTGTGTGCTCATACTGCCACAGGAGAAACTTCCCCTGCCTGCCTGCCTGCCTGCCTGCCTGCCAGCAGCCTGGACTCCACCAGACAAACACCTTAGGCACACACATTACCACCAGTGTGGGAAATCAACACCAGGCAGCAGCCAAGCACTGCTCACACTGGTACGCTTGCCTTCTCTACTAGCCATTGTGGCAGGTAAACACACGTTGTTTGGAGGTTCTGTTAGACAGCCTGTCCTGTAATGTAATGGTCACAGGTTCAATCCCCACAACAGCCACTGTGTCAGTCAACATCAGTGTCCTTGAGCAAGACACAGAACCAAATTCTGCTCACTCTGGATAAGAGCGTCAGCTAAATGACTGACATGCAAAAATGTAAATGAGGTGGAGAATCTCAGAGAACATCAGTCACTGTGGATGAAAAAGTTCATTTTCTGTCCTGCTTAGAAATGCGTGCAAAGAAACGTAAAGCCATGTGAAAACAGACACACCTGCAGCACCTGTACCACAAAGCTGGTGTACACACACACACACACACACACACACACACACACCATGAAACAAAATCCATGCAAGCAAGCACAAACACACATACAGCCTAACCCTAACCAACAAACACAAGCTATGTTTCCATCAAACTGTCAAGTGAATTTTGCACAAACTTTTGTAGCAAAAAAATAAATGTGATTCAAATGTGATTCCATCAGCTGGGTTGAAGCAAATAAATCAGTTTCCTTAACGTAAAAAAAAAAAACAACATTTACGAGAAAATGCAAAGTGTCTTTCAAGAATTAGTCAGTATTGGCTAAGTTGTTATTGTTCTTTAGTGTCAGCTAATGTCGGCCATATTCCTGCTTTCAATTGAAGATGACAACAAAGAAATGCTAACATTATTAACCCTGATTATTTTGCTAGATATTGTGATCCCAATTATTAATCACACAGATATTAGTTTCCATTATTCAGAGAACAAAATGGCTCTTTTGCACTTTTTGCATCTTTTGTATTATGAGTGATTTACAATGACTCAGTAAAATTTGAAATTTCAATATCCAGATTTACTATTATACGTGATTAACTGTGCAGCCCTACTTGGTAGATTTCTAATGCACCAACTAACGGCCATACAACACAATGGAGACGTATATAGTATAAGGAAGTGACAGCAGGTTTGACATTTATAGCAGGTTGAGGTGGAAAGATATTTAACAGACAACATTTCAGTAGAGTCCAAATCTACTTGTCAACTGTTGTACAATGTGACTGAAGCATTTGTGAGGCCGATCACACCAAGCCTACGGCATAACTTATTTGTTAGCCTGTAGTAATCAATACATTGAAGTATAGGTCTTAATGTTTAAAAAATAGCAGTAGTAATATCAGCAGTAGTAGTAATAACAGTTGTGAAAGCAGCAGTAGTAACAGTAATAGTAATAGTACCAGCAGTAGTAGTAGTAGCATTAGTAGTTGTAGTAGTAAGTGTAGTGACACTAGTAGTAGTAGTAGGAGAAGTAGTAGAAGCATTTGTCGTTCCAGTAGTTGTACTATTATCAGTAGTAGCAGGTAGGGCTGGGCTATATGGTTGAAATCAATATCATGATAATCAGAAGGATTTTTCTCGATATCAATATATATCACGATATGGTTCATGTATGCAAAATCACATTAAATAATCAAATTAATGTTCACCTCATTGAACCGAGGTTCAATGAGGTGATGTTAGGTGTGATGTCAAACAAAACAGAAATATTCAAATAATATTCCTACCATACCTCATTTTATCAGAGTTTTTAAGTAAAATTTGCTTGTCATCATCAATTTAGACAGCAGAAATGTGTGTCACGATATCAAAATATCTTCATATCATCACAATATGATTCCACTGAAAGACGATAAACGATAATATTGTATCGGCCGGCCCTAGCAGCATCAGTGTGATAAATAATAATAATAATAAAATCCTTGGATGTAAACAAACACAAACTCACCTCTTTTCTGCACCCAGCCTTCCTTGACGACGTTCTGGTCGCTCATGGTGGCTTCTCCTCGTCACCAGTTCTCCCAGTTCTCCCAGTGTGGTGACCCTGGAGGGGCGGGGTGGGGGTGGGCGGGGGGCGGGGGGGCGGGAGGGGTGAGGGGGAAGGGAGGGGGGGTGGGTGTCCCTCTGTCCGCCTGACCTCTGACCTCCGACCTGCCTGCGCCCACTCTCACCTCTTCTCAGATCTGACAGTCTTATCCCCACTGGTGATCTGAACTGTCTCTCTGAGTCTGCAGTCTCTCTCTCTCTCTCTCTCGTTCCCACACTCACTTTCTCTTTCCTCCGCTCGCCCTCTCGACCCGACTTTCCTGTTGTCTTTTCTCTCTCTCTTTCTCTCTCTCTTGCCTCTTCTCCTTCGTCTTAGAGTCTTCCTCACCTCTTTTTTTTCCCCCTCTCACTCCCAATCTGCACCCTTAAATCTCTCTCTCTCTCTCTCTCTCTCTCACGCTCTCTCTCTCTTTCACTATCGCTCTTTTCCCCCGCTCTCGTTCTCTCGCTCTTCTTCTTCTTCTTCTTCTTCTTCTTCTGTGTTCAGGCGCTCCAGCAGTGAGTCAGCCTGGAAGGAAACAGAGGGAGAGAAAGGAGAGAGAGAAGAAGAAGAAAAAAAAAAATCAGAGCAGGTCAATGGATAGTTTCCCTTGCATTTTCTCATTCTGGCTACAAACACTTAGAGCAGAGCGGGACTCATTGTTAAGAGCCACAGCACACTTCCCGTCCCCTCGCCTCCTTCTCTCCTTCCCTCGTTTCCTCCCTCCTTACGTCATCCCCTCCTTCACTCCCTTGCTCCTTCCCTCTCTCCCCTCCTTCACTCCCTTGCTCCCTTCCCTCTCTCACCTCCTTCTTCCCCTTCCCGTCTTCCCCCGCTTCCCTCCCTCCTGCCCACATTCCTTCCCTATCTCCTTACCTCTGTCCCTTCCTTCCATCCCTCCTTCACTTGTTTCCTTCCTTCTTTCTTTCCCTCCCTCCTTCACTCCCTTGCTCCTTCCCCCTCTTGCCTCCTTCCTTCTTTCCCTCCCTCCTTCACTCCCTTGCTCCTTCCCCCTCTTACCTCCTTCTCTCCTTTCAGTCCCTCCCTCCTTCACTAGCTGTCTCTCCTTCATTCCCTCCCTCCTTCCCTTGTTTCCTCCTTGCTTCCCTCCTTGACTTGTTCCCTCTCTCCTTATTCATTCATTCCCTCCTTCATTCCCTTGCTCCATCCCTCACTCCCTCATTCACTCCTGTACTCCTTCCTTCCCTCTCTTTCACTAGCTTCTTTTCTACCTCCTTCCCTCCCTCTATACTTTCTTCCTTCCCTTGTTTGTTCCCTCCCTCCTTGCCTCTGTCCCTTCCTTCCACCCCTCTTTCACATGCTTCCTCCTTCCCTCACTCCCTCCTTTACTCCCTAACTCCTTCCCTCTCTCACCTCCTTCTCTCCTTCCCGTCTTCCCCGCTTCCCTCCCTCCTGCCCACATTCCTTCCCTATCTCCTTACCTCTATCCCTTCCTTCCATCCCTCCTCCACTTGTTCCCTCCCTCCTTACATCATTCCCTCCTTCACTCCCTTGCTCCTTCCGCCTCTTACCTCCTTCTCTCCTTGCTTCTTTCATTCCCTCCCTTGCTCCTTCCCTCTCTTACCTCCTTCTCTCCTTCCTTCTTTCAGTCCCTCCCTCCTTCACTAGCTGTCTCTCCTTCATTCCCTCCCTCCTTCCCTTGTTTCTTCCTTGCTTCCCTCCTTCCCTCCCTCCTTATTCATCCATTCCCTCCTTCACTCCCTTGCTCCATCCCTTACTCCCTCCTTCACTCCTTCCTTCCCTCTCTCTCTTCCACTAGCTCCTTTTCTACCCTCCTTCGCTCCCTCCTTCCTTCTTTCACTCCTTTGCTCTCTCCTTCCACTATTACTTTTCTTCTTCCTTCTCTCCCTTACCTCCTTCTCTTCTTCCTTCCCCCTTCTCTTCTACCTTTCCTCCCTCCCCCTTTCCTTCACCCCCTCATTTCCTCCCTCATTCACTATTTTCTCTCCCTCCCTATCTCCATCCTTCCCTTGTTCCTTCATCTTTCCCTCCCTCCTCCTTTCGTTCCCTCCTTCATGCCTTCCCTTGTTCCCTCCCTCCTTCCCTTGTTCCTTCACTCTCTCATTCCCTCCAATTTTCTTCTTCCCTCCCATGTCCTCATTATCCCTCCTCCCTTGTTCCCTCCCTCCTTCTCTCCCCCTTAATACCTCCTTCTCTCCTTTCTGCCTTCCATCCATCACTCCCTCCTTCCTCCCTTGCTCTCTCCTTCCTTTACTTCGTTCCTCTACTTCTCTCCTTCCCTCACTCACTCGTTCCTTCCCTTAACTTCTTTCCTCGTTCACTCCCTCCTTCCCTGCCTTGCTCTCTCCTTCCTTCTCTACTTCACTCCCTTACTCTCTCCTTACCTACTTCTTCCCCTATCCTTCCCATGCACTTTCCATCCCTCCCTCCTTCCCTGCCTTGCTCTCTCCTTACCTCCTACTCTCCCTCATTCATTCTTTCTCTCCCTCATTGCTTCTCTCGTTCCCAAATTCACACCCTCGCTCCCTCCCTTGCCTCCTTCTTTCATTACTTCCTTTGTTCCCTCCCCCTTCCCTCCTGCCCTCCCTCCTTTGTTCCCTCAACCCCTCATTCCTGTCCTCCTTTACTCCCTCCATCCTTCATTCCCTCCCTTCTTTACTCCCTCAATCCTTCATTCCCTCCCTCCTTCACTCCCTCAATCCCTCCTTCCCTCATTCACTCCCTCCCTCCTTCCCTATGTTTCCTCCGTTTGTCCATCTCTGTCTCTCTCCCCCTTTCTCGCTCTCTCTCATTCTCCTTCTCTCTCTCTCTCTCTCTCAGTCTCTCTCCATCTTATAGCAGTACAGGTCAACCTGCCCTTGTCTCCCACAGATCTCAGATCAACAGATGACCAGCCGGCCAAAGTTTACAGCAGCAACTGAACTCTGAACGCTCGGTGAACGCAGCTCTCTTTTGACAGCTGCTGCGTAAGAGGAAGAAATGTTTGTCTGCATCACCACAAACACCATTCTGCGAGTGCCTGTGCCTCCTCAAGCCGGGGTTCCCTAACTTGTTTAATGGCCAGAACCCCCAGCATTAGCCTACACACCATTGGATAAAGGTTTTGTCCCGAGATCTAGGAATATTTTTATTGTCTGTCTCTAGTTTAGGCAAAGCAAGTGGGACCTCAGAGATCAGAATAATCAAACTAGACATTCTGATGTTGTGCTTAACTTATGGTGAATGAAGCAAAAGAGAAACTGAACTAGGCTTTATTTTGCTGGGAGCCCCCCGCAGCCCTGTCTGGCACCCCTGGGTGTCCCTGGACCCCAGTAAAGTAACTCTATAACTCTGATTTACAGCCGTATCATCCTCACATTCATGCCCATGTGCTCCGAGAGAGAGCAGCAGTATGGATCCATCGACCACCTATACATCACAGCTCATATAAGCTTATCACGTGTTGTTGTTATGTTGCATTTCCAAATAGACAAACAATAACAGTTGGAGTGTTAACAGTAATACTAACAGTGTAAGATGCTGTACAGGCTTGGGTGGCAGGAGTAAGACTGAGCATGTTCATCCAACGCACAGCGCACATACCACAGCAGGGAAACGCAAGGTTGGAAAACAAATGGGAGCCATCCAATGACAACAAAAACAATGGCTGACAGGAGCTGGCGTTATATATTTAGCAGGCGATAAAAGCCGGTTCAGAGCGGTGCCCTTGGTCCCGCAAACATCCCCGTCTCTAATTTATTGGACATGATTAGGCCCTGCACTGCATACAAACAAACAAATACTGAAACAACAGCTTTTGTTTCAAGGGCGTGTGGTGTCATTATCTGTTACATAACAACATCCGCTTGGCGTGCTCCATTATATTCTATGGCTGAGACGCATATAAATGTTTTGCATGACTCTTAAACTGATTAATCACTACTGTAGGCCTAAAAGGCTGACTGGATGTCAAAGGGGTCAGGGAAATTATTGTGTAAGCCAAGCCGGCCTGTGATGGCTTGGCAGGAGGATGCGGGCTAGCCAGGGATGCTAGCGGGGGATGCTAACGTTAGCGGGCTAGCTAGCTAGCATAGCAGGCTAACTGACAGTCAGGCGGTGTGCCTTTTGACGTGATGCTATTTTCATCTCCGTGATGAAATGACTCCCGGGCGGTTTAACGTTAACTAAGTGTCGTTTCCCCCCCCCACCCCCCTCGGTGATGTCCCCCCCCCCCGTCATTACCAGACGCGACGCTGTGTTTTTGAACGGATGGGGGATGGAGGAGGAGGGGGTGGGGGGTGTCGTTCGGGACGGAGATGGGCCGAGGCCAGACGGTACCGTTAGCCCTCCCTCTGCAGCAGCATCCCGGCGCCGCATCCCAGACTGGCGAATGACGAAGCAGCAGCAGCCCGCTAGCATGCTAACCTCCGCTCCCACCCGTCCGGAGCTCGAGACAAACCGCTCCCATGCCCCCGAAAACAACGGCCCCGACCCCCGCTCCTCCGCCTCCCCCACGCCGTGTAAACCATTTCTGCTTCCATTCCCAACATGTTAACGCTTTTTTTTTTTTTATTACCTGGTAGTCGAAGAATGATAGGGACGCCCCCCCTCCTCCTCCTCCTGCTCTATGGGCACTGGAGCATCCGACAGCCGGGGTATTGTGCGGACGGAGCGGTCAGTGGTGAAAACAGAGGAAGGACAGCGACGGATCCATTGCTGCTGATGCTGTGTCCGGACCGCGGTACCCGAAAAAGAAGCGTTTTGTTTTGCAGACAGACGGAGACTGCGGCGACAGACAGACCCGCTCCGGCTCCCTCCACAGGCTCAGCCAGGAAACCTCGGCGAGTCACGTTCAGCCAGATCTGGGAGGACTCCTGCTGCCTTCAGGCGCTGGAGGAAAAGTGGGGAATGTGACAGCGAACGTGGGAATCAGGGTCGTGGGTCAATTTAGTGATGAACATCTGAGGAACTGGAATTGGAATTTGAAAAAAAAAAACTATAGGGAAGTGAATTGGAATTGAATAGGAATTTCAGGAAATTTAAATTAATTCAATGAAATTCTGTGAAATTCCATGTATTTTTTGTTTTTTTCTTACCTATCCTGTGAGACTACACATAGTGTTATCAATGCTGAATCTCATAAAATGTTAAAGGTACCTTTCAGGTGACTACAGAAATGTAGTCAATGTAAGCGGGTTTTGAAGTTTTGGTGGCAAAAGATATAAGAGGCGGGGACTTTGCAATATACCTTGCAATATACCGGTTCTGTAAAATAAACGAATAAAAAAAAAGTTTTGTGGTTATTATTTCCAAGGCAAAATAGTAAAATACGATTGCTGCACATCTCTCTCCATTGAAAAACAGAAAGGGTTTATTCCAACATATCAGGGTATGTTATTATTTCAAACCAAAAGTGCCAAAAAGTGGTATTTCTGTACTTCAGAACTGAGAATTGGGAGTTTACGGGGAGCACCTGAAGGCATCATTCCCTCTCCTCATGGCATCCAGGCGCTTTTGTTGCTCCCCGGCTTTTGTTGCCTCTCTCTCTCTCTCTCTCTACCCCCTCCTTGTCATTATGCACCGGATTTATGTGTCCAGATTCAATTATAATTCACTTGTCTGTGACCAGCACCAGATATCGCATCTTCTTTCTTATCTGCCGGTGTAAGTCTGGCACCAAGTGGGATTCTGCGCACTGAAAATGCCTTTTTATCAGACTTTATGCTGCTATTAATTTACTTGGAGCTCACCAAAATGTATAGCCCCCCCACAGCCTGCCAGTGAATGGATGCTTTGTCTGAGGATCCTGGTCCCAGTCTACCTCAGAGGCTGCTGGCCTGCAGATGGGACTGCTGCTGCCGCCTTGCATGAATCCATTACAATCTGTGAAATAATAATTCAAGCCCAGTTAAAAGGCCTTTTATTAGGTCAGCCTATCAAATTAGACAGCATGTGAAGAATGTGAAGAGAATGTGCTTTCTATCAACAAATGAAAAGCTTTATACTCAAGTTATGGTAATAATACGATTTAGATGGATGCTATAACAGCAAAAACTGAACATAATGTCCTACAGGAATACTGCAGTGATACCATGGGAGATAAAAATACAATAAAGCACGATGAGGTCACTATATAATTATTAAGTACCACAGACACACTGTGAGTCCCTATAGGAATACTATAGTGTTTCCTTAGGAAATAAGAATGCCATAAAGTACAATAAAGTCACTATAAACTCACTATAGAGTTCCATAGACACACTATAAGTCCCTGTAAGAATATTATACAGTAGGAATATTAGGATGATACTACAGGAGATAAAACTCATAAAGCACAGGTCACAATAAATATACAACAATATACAACAAATATACAACATCCCAGCGCCTTTTCTTTATTCTGAATTACAGTTGACAAGTTGACTTTGTTGCATTTTTGTATTTGGTTCATTTAGGTTCACACTGACCAATTACAAGAGAACCAGGGCGTGTTAACAAAAGTCACATGGAGTCATGAGTAGCTTGATTACTGGACAGAGTTTGACTTGTCATCCTGCCAGGTGAGAGATTTTGGCGGCAGCAGGGTTTCCTTTTAACTTCAGCTCAGCATGATGGACTTGCCTGTCTCTGTTTTGTGTTCATATCAGTTAAGAACACATGAAGAAATAGCTGAATATCATCATCAGCATCAGTCCAGACTTCATTTTGTTTGTTAGTTCTCTTGTAAGAGGACTGACTGAATTGTGAGGACTTCAACACCCAGAAATCCTGTATGGTGACGTCAGTAACCTGAATGTCTTCTTAATTGTGTTATTGGATATATCGGAAAAAACAAATTTCCTGCTTGGAAATTTCACATGAACGCCCTTCGAAGTCGGACGATTAAGTCACTCAGAGAACATTTTGCTACCCGAGTTTCCGAGTTAAGACGCAACGGTGACCTTTAACCTTCTCAACAAGGCGAAAAATAAAGTTTTGTGTCAGTCAACAGTAAGAAAACACATAGATGCTTCTTTATCGCAAGTTAGACAGACTAACCGAACATTCGTTTGAATGAAGTTTGTCAAATTAGCTTGTTAAGCTGCAGGACGTCTGTGGTTGTTGATTGTTTGTTTTCCAGGTTTGATTTTCCAACATAACAACACATGAACGCAACACTGTTTAGAAACCGAGTTGGTAACACTTCACAATAGCCTAAGGGTCACTAAGTTAAGGGTTAGTTAATGCTTAATAAGCATTAACTAACCCTTAATTAACCGTTAACTAATGTGTCTGGTAATCATTTACTAATGGTGTTCATGTTAACTAAGGTATTCATTTATACATTATTTAATAGTCATCTTTATAAACTATTAAATAATGTACAAATTAATACCTTAGTTAACATGAACACCATTAGTAAATTACACATCAGTTAACTGTTAATTAAGGGTTAGTTAATGTTTATTAAGCATTAACTAACCCTTAACTTAGTGACCCTTATTGTAAAGTGTTACCACTGACTTGAAAGTCCTGGATGTCGGACTTTCCCAGCAGCACATGAACACATAAGTTTCAATTTCGTCTCTTCCTGAGCTCAGAGAAGAGTCTATACAAACACCAGAATTTCATTTGGACAAATACAGTGAATCTACAGCGTCTCAGTTAGTGTGGACAGGTCACTCTGCTCTGCTGCAGCCTCATTTTGTGATTTGCTGATAAAACTGATGGTTGATTTGTATAAAACTCTGCTTCAAAAAAAAAAAAAAAGCTTCAGTCCCTGCAGGAGCACAGTGATCATCATCAGGTTCATATCTTGACAAAAAAATGCTGCTGATTCTCTTCTGGTGGTGTGAGCTTGTGAACAGGTCCTCTCTCTGTCTCTCCTTCACACACACGCACACACACACACACACACACACAAACACACACACACACACACACACACACGCACGCACACTGTTAAGCACATCCTCTTGAAACGAAACAAGAACTGGAAGTCCTCGCCCATTTCTGTCAGGTGAAACTGTTGGTGTGTGTGTGTGTGTGTGTGTATGTGTGTGTGTGTGTGTGTGTGTGAGGTGACCATCACCACCAGTGTCAGTTTGCTCTGCTCTCAGTGTTGCTAGTGTTGGGTTTCTCTGGCCTGGATCCCTTGGCAGAGCTATTATCTGGAGAATAGAATAGAATAGAATAGAATAGAGCACAATAGAAGAGAGTAGAGGAGACCAATGTAGAAAACAAAAGAAAAGAAGAGAGTAATGTAGAGGAAAAGGAATGAATGGAAAGGAAAGGACAGGAAAAGAAAGAAAAGGAAAGGAAAGGAAAGGAATGAACGGAAAGGAAAGGAAAGGAAAGGAAAGGAAAGGAAAGAAGAAAAAAGAAAAGACAGCCAGGCAGTGATCCAGTATCAGTTTACCTTCACTAAATAAGAGCCAAACTGACTCCAGGTCAGCAGCTAGGTCTCCTCTCTCAGCTGCAGGTAAGACGGCTGTTTGCTCAGTTTAGAATGAATTTCAAGGCAGAAACTGTAAGCGGCTTGATTTGATTTTGCAGATGATTCCTATCTAAAATATTAGTCCTATTCTTGGTTTAAATAAATCACATTTTCTTTTCTTCTGGTTCACGCTTTTGTTTCAGCACCTTGGTTGGAGAGCGAAGCAGCTGCAGAACTGTTCTCTACCTAAAAATATAAATGTTTTCCCCTGGAACTTCAAACAGCTGAAGGGATTTGACCTGTAGAAACCTGTGAACGTAACGATCCACAAACCTCTATACACTGATCAGCTGGATGTTGAAGCTCCTGCAGATCGATCCACATCTCATGTTCAGCCTCAAGAAACTCCTTCTGGACTCGGGTTCGGTTCAGCCGGTCTGGACCCCGGTGTGGTGATGGCAGGACCCGGAGTCGCTCTGAGGCTGCATGAGTTCAGAGAGTCTCAGGACTGCGGCCGGGTCGACGGACCGGACCGGACGACACACAAGTGAGTGGGCGAACGGAAGCAATTAAAAATGATTTTACTCTGTCCTTAAAAAATACAGCTGATCCCATCAAAAATGTTTCCGTCTTATAAATGAAGGGGTTTCAATACCTTCACTGCTATTTATTGAGTTTTACTTTCATACCAGTTCTTTGAGAAAACAATTCTCGCTTCCATTAAACATCGCAACAGCCAAGGCCATGACCGGTATGAAATACCTTGAGAATCTGGTAGCTCCAGTTTCTCTACAGATAATTTGAGCTCCTCTCTCGCTTCATTTCCTTTGGAATTTTTGGGCATTGTACAGCGCTTCAATTGGCGCATCATCCACAGAATAACTAGGAAATAGTTTCCTTTTGTAGTTTGTATGTGTAATTAGAACTGTTTTTTCCTCTAGTTTGTACACACACACACACACACACACACACACACTTGATAGTGACCTGCAACACTGTACAGTACATGAACCTGCTTGTCCTTCCAGAGCGTCCCGGCAGGGCAGAGATGTTCCTGGTTTATACCCGGGACAGCTGGGCAGAGTCCATACTGTCCACTCAAAGGATTGTGGGTAAGGAGGAAGTATGGTCCTGTGCACATTGTGTTCCATCATATTATCTGAATGTTTTTACTGCATTTGACCAACAGAATCTCCTGAAGGGTTTATAAAGTCAGCCGTGAACCTTGAACCTCTTGCAGCAGCAGTTCTCATCATGAGGCTGAATGTTAACAAAAACATTTTTCAACTTTATTCTTTTCTTTTTTTTTTTTGCGCAAAAAAATATGAACTTAGGTTGAATTTTAATTCAAAACCATTATGTCATGCTGTTTTATTAAAGCTGAAGAATAGTACAGGAAATATATCAAAATCATAACAATGTCTACTGCAATTTTAAAATTGCTAAAGACTGCAACTACTTTCATTAATGGATAAGCTGTTTCAGATATTCTGCTGTGGAGAAAACAAGGTCTGTGAAGTAAGTTGCACATGAGATCTATTAAAGGAATAGTTCACCCAAAAATGAAAATTCTGTCATCATCTCCTCCCCCTCATGCCAGTTGAAACACAGGTGAAGTTTGTCCATATAACACACAGGGAGGCTGCAGCACAACTCCATAGCAGCCTTCTCCAAAACAACTGAAGTCAGTGGGGACCAGTTCTTCAGAGTTCCAGAAAGACCTACAGTATATTTACACCATCATTTAGTGCAAATCTGAACTACAGCTGATTGATTTGCAACAAATAACGGTGTATAGGTCTTTCTATTCACAGTGTGACTGTTTGGCTGTTTTTGTTTTGGAGCTCTAAAGAACAGGTCCCCATTGACTTCAGTTGTTTTGGAGAAGGCTGCTACCAAGTTGTGCTGCAGCCTCCCTGTGTGTTATATGGACTAACACATTTCACCTGTGTTTCATTTGGCATGAGGGTGAGGAGATGATGACAGAATTTTCATTTTTGGGTGAACTATTCCTTTAAAGCAGAGTATTAAAGCAACCACCAAATGATCCTCCAGCAAATGAACAAAGAGAAGTCAGAGAAGATAGAAGTTAGAGAAGTTAGGGAAGTTAGAGAAGCTCCTCCCAAGCTCCTGATAATAAGCTAGCTGTCTACATGTTTGCTGTGTTATCACAATATTCTAAAAACATTTCTATCAATATTTCACAGCTCTAGTCTCCAGAGTGTGAGGTTTCCGTCCCTCCGGTGTGAAGACTACCAGCGGGGTTTTGACCTGCGGACCTTGCAGGCCCTGAGCGTCCTGCATCACGGCCCCGCCGCGGCCCCGGAGCCCCGCCCCCCCTCCCAGACGGCCTACCAGGAGCAGTTCAGCCTGCAGTCCGCCCTCTGCCAGCCCAGCAGGAGCCTGACACACTGTTTCAGGGTTAATGAATCCTCCATGCAGGAAAACATATAAGTGAGTTCAAGTTTCCTGATGAGTGACGTTTTCAAATGTTATCCATCAAAATGAAATCACAGACTGACTTTGAATGGTTTTTAATGGTCTTCAGTTGGCTTGGACCAATATATTGGTTTGCTGATATTGACCTTTTATTGGATATCAGATATCAGCCAGTCATGTCGTGGTCCACCTCTGAATTGTTTTTTCATGCAGTGTAAGAACTGTAAACTGCATTTTTAATAACAGACTAACTTCTATGTATTTGTTTCAGTCAGACAGTGTAACAGTTAGGCTGAAATGTTTGCGGTCCTTTGCATTCTTCAGCCTATTTAATTTCTATCACACAAGAAGTTGGATTCTGTGTGTGTGTGTGTGTGTGTATGTGTGTGTGTGTGTGTGTGGCTCAACCGCAGCTGAGCCGGAGCAGAGTACTTTCTGGGAGAGATGTATTTCACTCCATCACCTCTGGGTGGCAGGCTAGGAATAATGTCACATCCTCATTGTGCCACCCCCCCTCCCCAACACACACACACACACACACACACACACACACACACACACACCGCACTTCTCCCAAAGACCAATGCTCAATATTTGATAAAATATTGACATGATTACAACTTCTAAAATGCTACTGTTTTGTGAGTAAAGGGCTCAAGACAGCTGCTGTCTCCAATAATATTAAGTAATAATAATACTATAATCTAATATATAATCATATGATTGATATGATATGATATGATATGATATGATATGATATGATATGATATGATATGATGATAATATACAGTCTTGTGTTAACATTTTATCATAGTAGTTGTCACATTTTTTCTAATAGTGAATTTCTCATGTTGGAATGCTTTATCTTCCTTGTATATCGTCTCTATAACTATACTTGTCAAGAGCCAGTTTCTGTCTGTCTTACAGCATGGACAGTGCTGCTGTGGGCTTCATGCAGAATAAGATGGCTCATTATAAAAATAGTTTTACCTTTTTATTTAATTTAAGTGGCTTTTATTTTTAAGTTGTACTTGCACAAGTCTTTCGTAACATTATGCTGCTATTACTGCTTTTACCGCTGCTTTTATTTATTTGTTTTATTTTAACTACACCGAGAGAAGCCAGGCGAAATTTCATTGTACCTGAGTATAATGACAATAAAGATCATTCTATTCTATTAACTGGAGAAAATCTTCATTTTCAGCAACGCTCTGCTTCGCAGTCACACACATTCACAGCTGAGAGATTCCCTCGTTCTTAAACAATAAAAATCCTGTGGCAGTGACAGAAACGTGGCAGCGGTGGGACAGCTGCACTCATTTACATCCACAAGGTGGAGCCAGAGAAAGCCTGACTGTGTTGGATAATCTCACCAGTAACTCAACATATTTGTTCCAAATCTAGGAGACCCAGTTCATTCCCTCCAGTCAGAATCATTTAACTGCTGCAGCAGTATTGTAAGTACAAGAGACTGGGAGTCATTTTAACAGTATGGCACTCTGAGAAAGATCTTCCACACACTTAGATCCATGCACTTTACATTTATCAGGCCAAACTTTCTGTCTGCAAGACCTTCAGCAGAGAATATGTGAAAGCTTGGCGAGACTGAGAGCTTGGCCTAATAAATGTAAATTGCATGGATCTACATTACATTATATTACATTATGTCATTTAGCAGATGCTTTTGTCCAAAGCCACTTACAAGTAAAAGTACATTTTGTTAACAGTAGTCAAAATGACCGTATATCACAATCCTCAACAGCTAAGCCTTCAGTGGGGATAAGCAGAATTTGAGGAGCTGTTTTTAAATTTTTTAATTAAGAGTAGAAATGGAAGAAGACTGTTATGTAATAGAATAGAATATTTAATAGAAACGATCTGAGTGTGCAGAAGATCTTTTTCACTGTGGATTCAGCTGGTTGTTTTGCACCTGAGCGGTTCACTCCACATCCCATCACAATGTCCAGTAATGTGATACTGTAAAAAAAACAAGAAGCCACAGAAAAAAATAAGGGCTTTTTAAACGTTTGCACACGAAACAATAGTGGCTCTGCTTCCTTTTTTTTTCCAAGTATTTTTTTAACACTTGACTCCAATGAGCACCTTTTTTTTTTTCTTTGCAAACAGACTTTAAGTAAAGACGCTCTGTTGTCTCCTCTCAACCTGCACAATCCACTGAAGTAATGTTGGAGGTTGCAGTTCAAGGTGTGTTATGCATCTTCTGAAAAAAAACAAAAGCAAATCATGTAAATGCTGCAACACTGAGCTGTGGGAGGTTTAGTATTAGTAGGCTATTTTTATCTGTCCAATACAGTATTATCCCATCAGATATTAGCAGGAACAGTAGGTGTTATTATGACAGTCTATCATTATTTTGTTGTACGATTCTGGCGTGTCATAAAAATGGACTTGAGCCAGACAAGGTTTGACATTTTTCTTTTTTCTTTTTTCTTTTCGTTGAGTTGCCTCCTCTGTATGAAAGCTGCTATACAAGTAAGGAAGAAGGAAAGAAACAAAGCGGTCCAAACTGTCCCTTCATGCATTCAAATCTAAGACAAGGAAGAGCCGTGATTTCCCACTGACGAGAAACACCAAGGCAGCTGTGACTCATGTAACAGTGAGGGTTTTTTTTTGGAATTTCATGCTGTACAGACCTTGGAAACATCCCAGGCATTCCAAAGACTTCAGGGCTGAAGTGTACTAACTCTGTACACTGATGAAGCCTCAGAGCAGGTGCAGTGTCAGCTTACACTTTTTCCACAATTGCTTACTCACATTTTCTGAAACTATAGGGCTTATTTTCTCAAAACTCTAAACACAAAACACAAAACCACGAACACAAAATGAAAAACTCCACAAATCACTGGCAAAATGAAACACTGCATTCAAAACCATTTTATCATCAGAGTCAAACACAAAGGCCGGTGGAATTTACCTACCATGACACCTGTGGAACAATTGTGTCACGCTGACCAACCATTATTTAAAACTATCTCTGGAGTGTATGATGCTCTTATGTCGAGTTTATTAATACTTAGATGGGAGAAAGACCTGGGGATAAGTCTGGGTGGGGAACTATGGAGTGACTTGTGCAGAGATGGTGTCACCTCTACTTTAAACTCTAGATATAGACTGATACAATTTAACTTCCTGCATCAGCTCTATATCACTCCATATAAACTGCACAAATACAACTCCAATATATCGCCCCTTTGTTTTAGATGTGGCCTAGGTGAGGGAACATTCCTACATTCCACTTGGCAATGCCCTAAACTTCAGGGGTTTTTGGCGGTGGGTGTGTGACACCCTATCCAGTATTCATGGTGTTGTCTTTCCATTGGATCCGGAGATTTGTTTACTGGGTAACTTTACGAACTCCAACCTTAAAAATAGCCACGCTAAAAGGCTCACAGAAATTTTGCTGGCCATTGCTAAAAAAATGTATTGCGTTAAAATGGAAATCAGATGCCCCCCTCCCATTTGGAATGTGGCTCTCTGAAATTAATAGCTGTATACCCCTAGAGAAAATAACTTGAGGAATAAGAGTAAAACATTTGACAAGATATGGCAACCCTTTGTGGATTATATGGAAAACCTCCCATCGCACCAGATTGATTGTGCCTCTGTATAGTCTTCCTGTACTGAGGATGTGCTTGACCATATGATTCTTGAGGTGAGGTATTGCCCTGTGTCTCTCAATGTTTTGTTTATTTACATTATTTTGTTGTTATTGTGGAAGGTGTCTATTTGATTTCACCTTTGATTTGTTTATTGTTTGCTGTCTTGTTGACTTTGTACTGTCATTTGTTGGTTATATGCTGTTTGTTATTGTTTTTGGCTTTGAAAAAGCAAAATAAAATATTAAAAAAAAAAAACAAAAACATTTTTATCTCTTTCAAAATGCTCTTTTGCAGTAAAATGACACACACCACCATCAAATGAATACATCTTTCTAACAACTGACTACACACTGATGTGCTTAACGGAAAACACTATTATGAATATTTCATCAGTAGACTTATGCCTTTTGCATGTTCAGAGTTAGACTTATGCCCAGTAGCCTGTTGTAAACAACTGTTACAGTATACAGTAATATAGTAACACACAAATACTTTATTTCAATCACAAATACTTTATTTCAATCACAAATACTTTATTTCAACACTTGAATGTGTTGGATATGTGAAGTGTTCTACATACAAAACACAATGCAGTAGGAAAAAAACAGAAAAAAAAGGTTTTCTATAAAAAAAAAAAAAAAAAGCCATGTTCACACAGACTGGTCGTCTCTCAGTTCTGCAGAAGATATAAAAACATGATGTGATTGGTTATGGTACAAGAATATTTCTATTTTTCAATATGAAATGACACATTACTGTAACATTGGCCAACCATCACTGAGTAGCACAGGCCTAGTGATATGTAGGACTATATTATACTACTCTATAAAGAACAGTATGGGGTAGAGAGACGTAACAGGCATGTAGCCTACTCTCTACACCATGCTACTGTTCTTTATACTGTAGTCCTGTTTCTGAATGTCTGGATGATGGAAGCAGCAGTGAAGCTCAGGTTGGTCTGGACTCTCTGCCCAGCCTCCCTCATGCTCAACCCATGTGGACCACATGGTGAACCAAAGTGACCCGGATCTCATCTGAGATAACTGTTCTCCTTGCTCTTCTTTGTCCTCTTCCTCCTCTTACTGTCACTCCTCTTCCTCCAGCTCTCACTGCAACATTGGTTTCCATTGTTCTCAAAAACAGGAGAGTTCACCTGCGGCCTTTTTTATAGTGCTAAAGCTCTGATTTCTGAGTGAACAATTCAGATATTAGTGTTTATATGTGTGATGAGTGGATGTGGCCAATTGGTAAATGAATTTAAGCATCTGGAATGGCAGTGCTTCCAAATGAACACATGTGATTTTAGTTTTTGAATGTTGTGCCTGATGTAGAGAACTGTGTTTAGCGTTTTGCAAAAAGTGTGACTGAGAGTGAAAAGCAGAAAATGTGCTTGTATTGTTGCAGACTTGGTTTAGGGATTTGATATATGCGTTTCAGGTTTTAGAGATTGTGTCCCAAGTTCCAGTTTTAGTATAGAAAGAACTGTGAAAAACCGTAAATAACACGAGGGAGAGTTAGATAACAGATCCTGTGAATTGATAAAAGACACTTCAGTCTTGGGTGACTCAGCAGGTTGAGCCGACCTGTTGAGCAGCCCGGCCCATATCTGAAAGGTCACAAGTTCAATTCCCTGCAGCAGCCAGTGAGTGTCCGACGACTTTCTGACCTGTCCTTGAACAAGACACTGAACCTCTGCCTGCTCAGCTAAAATCCTGAAATGTTGTGAAAACTCTGACATCAAATAGAAAAATGGGGATTAGATTATCCCCCACATCCAAGACGTGTCATTCTTACTGTGAACTTTTCAACATTTATGTAAAACAGACCTTGAGATGCAGTGTATCCTGAATAAATTTTTTTTAAAAAGATAGAAAAGTAATTCTAGGAAGTTGTACATATTTTATGGTATAAGACTTCGGGATAGGGGAGAGCAGGGCATGTTGCCACACTTTTTTACTCATTGGTGTATTTCTCAGCAGTGCCTTACTACTGAGATACAATATATATTTTTCTAGCTAGATTAAGGTCTTCTCTAAAAAAATGTTTTTACATCATACTATATAGCAAGGAATCTCTGTCTGTATGTGTGTCCTTCACATATCTCGAGAACCGTTCGTCCGATCTACTTCACACTTGGCTTCTTCACACATTTGTATGTGGTTTGAAATGCAATTCAAATCTGACTTCTACAGATGCATCTCAGTCTGACCATTCTGAACACACAAATCCGACCTGATCACTTGAAAATAAAAGTGTGGACAGTCAGTTTTAAAGATCCCATTTGAGAAACAAATCAGATTTTGCCTGCAGTCTGAACAAAGCCGTAGCTGTCCTCTATGCCAGTGTTTCCCAACCCAGTCCTCAAGGACCCCTTTTCCTGCAAGTATTGGTTCCAGCTCTACTCTTGCGCACCTGATCCAGTTAAGGTCTTAATGCTGATTGGTAGAGACAGATCTACCTGAACAGAGCAGCATGAAAGTGTGTAGGCCCCATTGGGCTCAGGTGTGCAAGAGTAAAGATGGAATAAAAACTTGCAGGACAGGGGGTCCTTGAGGACTGGGTTGGGAACCACTGCTCTATGCTGGTCCACCCACATGATTGTCCAGTCCTTCTCACCTGCTTCTCACACTGTGTTTGCAGCCTCCTGTATGTTTCGTTGTTCTCTGCACCCTGAAGAAGGCAAGGCAAGGCAAACTTTATTTATATAGCACATTTCATACACAAGGCAAATACAATGTGCTTCACATAAAACAGAAAAAAAATTAAATAAAATGACATTAAAAACGAAAGAAAGAAAGATATTGAGCAGTCACTCTCACACTGGTGACACCTCTGGTCAGCCATAACTTCTCTGAGAGTGACTCCCTCAATTTTTCCTCTCAAAAAGGAAATCAATTTATATGAGATCTTGAAGGATTCTTCGAAGGAGCCTAGGGTCTTTCCAGTGGTCTTACCCCGCCCTGTAGGCAGGTCCCACAGCCCCTATAGGACTTGTAAATGTTCCTGTAGAACAATACACAGATCATCTAAACAATGACAATTATAAACTTCAAGAAATCCTTCAATTCTCAATACGGGTTTGAGGATCCCGTCAGAGCGGATAAACCACCGAAGAAGACCCTGGTGGGGCTGCAAACACATTGGTGCATTTTCTAACATTTTAACATGAAATAGCCAAGAATAATAAAGGCTTTTTAACTTTATACAGAGGAGAGTGCCTTGCGTTGTTTCTTCTTTTTTTTCTTCTCACCTGCTTGTTTGATTCTACGCCTCCTGTCCCTTTTTGCGACCTCTTATGTTACGCCTGTTCCTGCAGTCATGTTGTCCAATCCCTGCTCACCGCCTCCTATATAAAGACTGTGTTTTCTACCAAGAAGCTTTTTGCCTGAACAGCCTGTTTGGTGCTGCCATTGTAAAAGCCTTAGTCTCTGTGATAAACTGGCCTTATGTACATGATCTTGGGGAAAGGACTAGGTAAATCGGGAGCCCCTTTACACAGTGCACACATTGGATTTGCAGGTTGTGGTACTTTCCCTTTCCCTCCCTCTTACTGTCACTCCTCTTCCTCTAACTCCCTCTTCCTCTAACTCCCTCTGCAACACTGGTTTCCATTGTTCATTGATATTAGTGTTTATATGCGTGATGAGTGGATGTGGCCAACTGGTAAATGAAGTTAAGCATCTGGAATGGCAGTGCTTCCAAATGAACATATGCGATTTTAGTTTTTGAATGTTGTGCCTAATGTAGAGAACTGTGTTTAGCGTTTTGCAAAAAGTGTGACTGAGAATTGCAAACTGAGTGAAAAACAGAAAATGTGCTGGTTTAGGGATTTGATACATGAGTTTCAGGTTTTAGAGATTGTGTCCCAAGTAGAGTGGCCTTTTATTGTGACCAGCCCAAGGCACACCTGTGCAATAATCACGCTGTTTAATCAGCATCTTGATATGCCACACCTGTCAGGTGGATGGATTATCTTGGCTATGGAGAAGTGCTCACTAACACGGATTTAAACAAATCTGTGAACAAAATTTGAGAGAAATAAGCCTTTTGTGTGCATAGAAAAAGTCTTAGATCTTTTATTTCAACTCATGAAAAATGGGAGCAAAAACAAAAGTGTTGCGTTTATATTTTTGTTCAGTATATATATATACAATAACAATAATAATATGAAAAACATAATCTTGTATTGAAAACAACATACTTCATCTCAGAAATCGACACCCACCACACACCAGGTAAATTAAACTCATTGGATTTGCAGGTTGTGGTACTTTCCCTCCTCCGCTAGTAGCCACTAAGGGTCGTAACACAAGAATTTTCAGTATATTACTGCCAGACATGAGTTTAAATGTATGTAGGCCTATGTGAAATAAATATTGAAAATGTGCTGTTTGTTTCTTCTTTGAGAAAACTTGTATTCTGAGTGATGGTGGGGTCAAAAAGTTACAAAAGGATTAATTTTCAGTAGCAGACCCTACAGAGTAGGCCTGTGTACTCATGATGGTACTCAACTGGTAACCAAAAACGTGTGAAATGGCACTATGACATACTAACTTGTGCTGAATGTTGTCTGTGCTGCTTTTCTAGAGGGAGAACATCATGTCATCTGGAAAACAGGTTTTTTGAAACTTGCGGACAGTTTTTCTTTGTGATATCTGTGGTTGTTGACTTCCTGGAAACGCGCAAAGGTATGCAAATGTGTTGGTGTGGTGACATGGCAAAAAAATCGTGTCTGGCTAAACTAGTTAGACGTGTCAGTTCTGTCATCGAAGGCGGCGGTGTGCCATGTCAGTGTCGAGTCGTTCCGATTCTTTTGAACTCTTTTGGCTCTTTTAGAGGAACGAAGGGAACCAAAGTTTTACACACAGATATCATGCTATTTGTTTAAGTTGCCATCTCCTGCCGCCAGAAAATCTTTCCCCCTCCATTTAAGAGATAGCCTGTGTGTGTGTGTGTGTGTGTGTGTATTGGGTATTCATGTCATTTGCCAATATGCAGATATTACAGTCC
This sequence comes from Centroberyx affinis, assembly GCF_046629955.1. Classification (NCBI taxonomy): domain Eukaryota; kingdom Metazoa; phylum Chordata; class Actinopteri; order Beryciformes; family Berycidae; genus Centroberyx; species Centroberyx affinis. Next base: position 122,706 of record NW_027280225.1, on the reverse strand, counting down.
TCTGTGCCAGACATTGGGCGACTACTTACAGTTTATTGAATTTTAAATTTTCAGTAATACAAAACTATATCATAGAAAACCCAATAACAGTACAATCCTTGAACAACACCAGACAGAAGAGAAAAAATAAAATAAAAAATAGAATAACAAAATAGAATAAGTAATAATTGACTAATGATAAGAGACAAGTAAAAACAAGTAAATAATAATAAAATAAATAATAAAAGAAAGTAAATTAAAATAACAGTATTAAGTATGTGCATTATTAGATTTAGCACTGTAATCCTGACACTCGTAAAGTGCCCCCCCCCCCCCCCCTCCCAAACACACACACACACACACACACACACACACACACACACACACACACACAAAAAGAACGGAAACGAACGGAGCCACAAGATCCGGTTCCCTTCAAAGAGCCGTAAGTCCCGTCACTATGCCACATGCCACATGCCATCGTGACCCAGCTTTTTTCATTCCAAACCGACCAGGACAGCAGCTGACTTCCCACACTCACACCATCAACCACAGAGGAGGTGGAACTGATTCTAAAATGGCCTCCAGTGGTGCTTATATGACATGAACCAGACTCTTGGCCCTCTGTGACACAGTTACTCATCACAAATCTAGGTCTCGTGCAAGGTAGTTATAAGCAGTAGAGAGGGACATAGTACTCTTCCCACCACTGCTCATAACCAGCCATTGGTCCGGTGTTGTGCTGTGGTTGTACTGGGCCCCTGAATATGTGTAATATGTGTATGAATGTGAAGCAGGTTGTTGCTGAGAAAGTGAAATTTATGCATGCTCAGATATAAACCTTCCCTGGGTAAAGATTCAAAATATACACAGCATGCATATGAGATTCTCCAAGGCCGGGGCTTGCATTTACTCAAGTGTTCACAGAAACTGTGAAATGCACCGTCTGGGTAAACATCATCTTTAGCTGTCACACAGTCCTAATCTGGAGCTGTATCATTACATTTGAAAGTCTGCAAATGTCATGTTGTCTTAGTCATGTAGGTCTTAGGTGGCAGGCTTTTTATTTAAATGTGGGATCTTAAAGAATTATCCCTCGTTTCACAATGATCTGAGAAGAGAAAACACGATTGCCTCTCTGCACATACTTAACATTCTGTTCACTCATGAGTTTAAAAATTCTCCTCTTCCTTGAAGGAAATAGTTTTTAAAAAAAACATCACAAAAAACAGGTTGGTCCATGGGTTGAGCTTATAAGCCTCCTGACAGGTTCTTCCACAGACACAAAGCAGCAAACTCCCATCAGGCAACGCACTCAGGAATCACGTCTGGAAGAGGTAAGAAACAACCTGTGTTTTAGTGTCAGTGAAAACACATTTGTTTATTTATTGAAGCGCTCTTCTGTATCACAGCATAGCGTTTTGTTGATGACATTATTATTATACTATGACATTATTACTATACTATGACTTATATGACATATTATTAAATTATTGTTATTATTATTATTATTATCATTATATTATGAGTAGTGGCAGTTATATTTTAGATTACTTCAATTCTTCTCTTCCGTAGACACACCACTACGTTTAGTGATAATCTGAGAATTGTCTCCGCTTTTCAAACAAATCCATTAGGCCTAAATTATGTTGTGTTTACAATATATTATTTTGATTAATGACTGGAATAAACATGTTGAATGTTGAATATAATTGAAAGGCGATCATGGAGGCCATCATGAAAAAGCTGTGAAGTGTACCTTTCATCTGATTTCCATCGTTTGCCTATATTCTATTTATGTTGTTTTGCCTTTTCAGTATTTGATTATCTCTGAAGTCTTGTAGGGAAGAACGGGGTAGAATGAGATGTGTTACCTTTTGTGCTGCTACAGCAAAATAAAGGTGAATTTATTTTGAACAATAATTAAATTCTGTATACTTAAGGTTGTTCTTCTTTAGCGAATACAGTTTTAGAAGTAGGCTACGGCCCATTAAAAAACAATTGGTCTTTTGGCACAACTTGCCCCAGGGCTAAATGCACATTTTACCCCACAACCACTACTTTGGTAAAACTGCTTCACACAGCAACTCCCACAGTAATACTAAGTTCATGGCCACATATTGTATCTTATAAAGCCTTAAATTAATATGAAAAAAAGCCTCAAACATAATCTACTTCCATTCAGATACAAGAATCATGACAACTTTACCATGATGAAATCACCTGATATCACAAAAATATTTTTTTGACCTGGCTTTCTCCATGTTCTCTCCTCCATCACAGATTCGGGAAATGAATTATTCTTCCTAAATTTGTGATCACATGATTCATTTTATGTATGGTTGTCTAGATACATGGCGCGGCTCATCTTACCCACAGGCTCAACTTACCCCGCTCTCCCCTATAGACAGTGATGGCTTATATTTTTCTGCTTTCTCCACAGAAGTTGCAGGCAGAATGAAGGTGGGACTGCTGGTGGTTTTGGCCGTGGCGGTCCTAGTGCCCAGCCTGTCGGAGGGCCGGAGAGCCTCCAGATGTGAGCTGAAGCAAAAACTTGGGGAGGCCCTCACTCTGCCAGCCAGGCTTCAAAGGTTTAAGAACTACATCCTAGCAAAAGGTGAGGCTATGAATGGTGGTGAGTTTGTGAGTGTGTGTGTGTGTGTGTAAGGGGGAATGAGTACCATTTTTCCCCTCTTTAAACTATTACTGTTGAGGTGCTGTTGAGCAAGGCATTTAACACCCCAACCTTTTAATAATTTTATATTCATATAAATATTAGACGGTTGAGCCATCAGGTCCCAAGCTGTCAAGTTCTGATACTGAACAATGTGATAGCTAAATAGTTAAAGGTGTCAATATCCAACTTCGTATTGGCTTTACTGTGTCTAGCTGTACACTCAAAATGCTGCTGTTGGGCAAAATCTGGTCGGATCTGTATGGAAATCGGTGTGCATGTTTCACATAAAGTTTGGAACATGATTACCAAGTTTCATAGCGATTGGTGAAATTCTGTTTGAGTTATAAGCCAAAAAGTGCTTGGCCACGCCCACTTTCAGTAATGATGATCATGTGTACTAGAGCATGTGTACCGAATTTCGTGCAATTTCACCTATTGGATTAAGAGATACAGTTTTCTGGCCTTTGTGCCGCCCCCTATTGGTCAATGGTTTGAATGGCTTTGCACACATGTTCATTCATTATATGTGAACAGGTTGTCCAAGTTTCATGATGATTTGATCATCTATCACAAAGTTATAACAATTTAGCTTATAGGCCACGCCTCCTTCACAACGTTAAGAGTTAATATCTTCAACTACAGTAGTATCAACAATCTATGAACAAAATTTAAAGAGCTTAGGACCATAGATGCTACTGACCGATTTTGGTGGTAATCGGTCAAACGGTGTAGGCGGAGATGTTAAAAATGTATTTTTCAAATAATTCAAAATATCTCAAAAATTTTCCAGGCAGACCTTGAGGGTCCTTATGGCAAATTTGTATAAATTTGAGTACGATTAGGTGGACATGTGTACCAAGTTTCATGTAAATCGGACAAACGGTGTAGGAGATACAGCACTTTAAACTTTTTATTTTTGACCTTTAATTATAGTGCCACCATCAGGCCAATTATAATCATAAACATATCAAAATCAATAGAGTTCTTCCTCTAGGGATCATCAATGTCCATACCAAATTTGAAAAGATTCTTATAAAAACTGTTCAAGTTGTCGCGTTCACACGAAGGATCTGCGGCGGACGCGGCGGCGGGTGGGGTGAATCCATAATATCCCTGAAACTCATTTTAGATTATGAATTGAACGCATCATCTCTCTTATTCTTGCTAGACTTTGCGAGAAAATACCAACAACTGTTTAAGTTTAACTGCTCCTGAACTGATCTGAAGGAAGCCCAGCTGGAGATCAATAGAGATCAGACAGGAAATTCTCTTCTGTACCGTCTCTAACCGAGTACCGTATCTTCTTCTTCTTCTTCTTCTTTTTTATTCCTTGTTCCCTCCCTGCCGTCCGCGTGCCGCACGGTTTGCTGCAGTTATCTGTGAAGTGGAGAGGAGAAGCCACCGCGACACTGGCCTGGTGAGAGTCTTCGGCAAACGCAAACCTCTGAAGACAACAACACCGAAACCAACAACGCCGGGGCCAACAACACTGGGGCCAACAACACCGAAACCAACAACGCCGGGGCCAACAACGGTGGAACCAACAACGGTGGAACCAACAACACTGAAACCAACAACACGGAAACCAACAACACGGAAACCAACAACACCGGGGCCAACAACACCGGAACCAACAACACCGGAACCAACAACGGTGGAGCCAACAACGGTGGAGCCAACGGTCCAGCCGAATCAAACGTCACCAGGGGTCACGACACGACCGGCGACCCGACCGACCGGCCCACCAACGACCAGAAACAGCACCCCAAGGAGACAGAAGCGAGAGGCCGATGACGAGGAGGAGGACCAAAGCGACACGGAAGACGACCTGGAGGAACTGATGGACGAGGAAGACGTCCAGGAGAAGGAGGAAGACACGACAGTTAGAGAAGAGGACAAGAACGACGTGAACGAGACCGAGGAGGAGGAGGAGGAGGAGGAGGAGGAGGAAGACACGACAGATGAAGAGGAGGAGATTGACGGTGAGATGGAAGAGGAGGTGCAGGAGGAACCTGAGGAAGGCGGCGGCAGGAGGAAGAGAGGGGCCCGCCGTTGGTGGTACAGACCCAGCAGACCCAGCAGGCCTTGGTCCCTGGGCTTTTACGGCCTGTTCCAGCTGAGCGACAGCTTCTACTGCGATTCAGGCTACCGCCGGACCAGGAACGTCTGTCGCAAAGAGTGCAGCGGTGAGTCCACACACACACACACACACACACACACACACACACACACACACACCTGCAGATTCATAGAGAAAATAACTGCCAGTAAATACTTACAACATACACTACCAGTCAAAATTTTGGACACAACGTTTTTCTTTATTTGTACTATTTTCCACATTTTAGAATAACAGTAAAGACATCAAAACTATGAAATAACACAAATGGAATTACAACCCCAAAAAGTGTTAAACAAATCAAAACTATCTTATATTTTAGATTCTTTAAAGTAGCCGTCCTTTGCCTTGATGGAAAGGCAAAAGGCTTTGGAAAGAAATTCATACATAGGATCAACTTTACTATTTATATTTGTCTAAGAAACTAATTTCAAACATTTTAGCAGAAGACTTTAGATCAGTAGATGATTTTTAACAGAATGAAAAACACAGAACATTCAATCAGGTGTCAACTTTTGACTGGTGGTGTAATGTACCAAGTGATTTAAATGTTATATAAAGAAATTAACCAACTGCACATTGTGAAGATTTGCTAAAAATGAAATCACATCTTTGTTTTTATTTTTCTTACAGCATTTGCAAACAGGCTTAGAAAAGGAGCAAACAACGTGTTTCGAAAAAGAAGCAACAAGCGAGGAGGCAACAAGCCAAACGCGTTGTTGCTCCTTTTCTAAGCCTAATAAAGAAAAATAAAATAAAGATGTGATTACACTTTCAGCCAACCAACCATGTTTTGTGTTTTTATGACTCTTCCTTTTCCTCCCGTCTTTCTCCCCCTCAAGCCTTCACCGATGATGACATCACGGATGACATCGCTTGCTTTGTGAAGTCTCGTGCCTGGGTGTAAGTACAGTACAGCAATGTTTAGTAGGGCCCTACTGTAGTTTGAATGAAGAAAACCACTGATCAATCAACATGATAATATTACAATATTTATGTATCTTCAGGTATTTAGATTTTAGGCATTATTTAGCTGATACTCTCATCCAGAGTATCTTAACTTGATTCAACCTTTATCCAGTTGATGAAAGCTTCTTCACTGTCTGTTCTGACCAGCCGGTGTCTGGTAGCTCTTTCCTCTGCTGCACAGGAAGTGATGCGTTTTTTACGTTTCCCGTTTCTTTGGAATCAACAGAAGAAGAAGAACTGGGTAGTTAGCATGAGCAGTGATAGCCACCATGGCTGAACAGACAAAGAAAAGAGAAACTCAAACTGAGAAAATCCAAGCCCCGCCCACACTGTTTGATTGACAGGTGATCTGTGGGAAGAGCGGTGCAGAAACACCACAGCGATGAGGCTGAGCAACACAGATGGAGACTAAATAAAAACAAAAACCACAGCAATGAGTCACAAAATGAAATAAAAAAAAGAATCTTGAGAATTACCACTTTAAATTTGGATTAGCCTACTACCTTTGAAATGTTAGAAAATCTGAAAATGTGTGTCATTTGAGGACAGTTAATCATGCAGGTGTAAAAATGAGAAGAATACTCACTGACAAACTAGTTTTTTCTTTCTTTTTTTATCCAACAGGAAATTTCTGTATTCACGCCACTGTCGCCCGAGGTGGAACTTCTTCAGCAAGTGTGAGTGAGCAGCCGGCAGTCTGCAGGAAAACCTCCCCAAAACACATTTTCTCTCACCTGGATAGCACACCGGGAGTGATTTCATTATCTTTGTTAATGCTGTCTCCAGACTGACTACATGCAAAAAACAACCTGATTTTTCATCCCAAATTTGTTAAAAACTGTGAACTACCTGCATGAAGTTGCTTAAATTGTAATCAATACTTTAATCCACTAGATTACTCAAGTAAAGTCAGTTACTTTAAGTTTCTTTTGGATGACCAGACGCTAATTTGGCGTCTTAATCATTATTTACCGATTAGTAAAATAATGCTTTTATCTAATTTGTCTGTGATTGAATAATAAAAACACCTTTTCCTGCACAAAATGTGTTTCAGTGTTTATAATCTGATCACTCTGTTGTCATAGTAACACATACTAACACATAGTAACAGCCTTATTCTCCCCTGAAGCAGGTGAAATTGTGTTGAAAAAGTGGAATTATCTCATCCTACTGGCAGAATTTTTCATTTTCTTTTGGAAAAAAATGAGAATAAATGACTTGCTGGGATGGGCCTTTTTTACAGTGAAGCTTGATGGCAAACTTCAATGTGTGACCGTTAGTTTCTATAGCGACTAGGCCTACTGGAAACAAAGGAAAAAGTCTCTGAGAGGCCGAGATGGGCCTTGTTTGCTGATTGTCTGACGTGCTACCAAAAAAGATTCGCTGAGATCAAAATATACGTTTTATAACTTTTATTAATGAAAAGAATCAACTTAGTATAACGTGCAAAAAATATACTCAAAATAATCACAGCGATCAGAGACAAAAAACAGCGGTCAACAAAAAATACGGCGACCCGCTCACCCTCTCTCTCTTTCTACCAGCTGCCATGCAGGTGAACAGGTGCTTATATTAACTATACGAATATCACCGCCCATATCCATGTGACCTGATTATATCAATCACCGTGATTGTACAATAACAAATAAACAACCAAAATAACCAAAATATAAACCATCACAAAAATATCCATTTATAATTCATTCAAAATTCACAATAAATCCATTCATGGCTCCTACGGTTTCCATAGGGGCATCATTGGACAGTTTTCATACTGGAAACCACCACATGGCGGCTTGCTCAGAAACATTCTCTTATTTCACCTAAACACTCCTCCAAAATCTGTTTCTGAAAATATCTGAGGTTGAAGCAGCTGCTGAATCTTGATGAATTTAAACGGCCAGTTTAAATGTTTGTTCACAACGGTTGGGAGTTTGGAGAGGGAGCGAGTCACGTCAGACGCCCCCGATTTGCATAAAGTAGACTAAACCTCATCTTTATGTAAATGTGTATGTGTAAAAATATTTCTTTGTTACACATAGTTTAGCCAACACAGTTGCAAAGCTATAGCCAACTCCAGGCGAGCGAGCGTCACTGATGAATGTGGCTCTGGATGAACACATCTTGTGCCTCCTTACATGAGTTTGTTCCAGTTCAGTTATTCAGTTTGCATTATAACAATTTCACGTCACCCCTTCTGTATGGTATAGGCCTACATGTCCTCTCTCTGCAGTCTGTGTGTGTGTGTGTGTGTGTGTGTGTGTGGGTGGGAGTCTCTGTGACAGCTGTCGTAAAATACTACCACTAAGAGACTCAGGGGGTCGCCAAAGTCAACAAGTTTCAAATTCTACTGGCAGTAGCTTTTAAATAATTTTATTGTATGCCACTAGAAACAATGTGTTGTTGTCATCTTGTTAATTTTTTCATATTCACAAAATGGAATGATCACCAGCCAACGGGAATTGGATCTAAGTTAATCTTGACGCTGGACACTCTGCAGTTGTTGCCATCGGCTGCAATGCAACACAGCAGCGTAGCAGGTCAACTGACAACTGAAGTAATATTCCACTTAGTTTTAACATGGGGGTTATGAAAACCAGAATATAAACTACTCACCAAGATCAGATGCAACTGGACAAGTTTGTAGTGTTTGGATTTTTACTTCCCATTCATTTGAATGAGGCCACAAAAATAGCCTGAAAACTGGCATGTAACACGTTGGTGAACAGATTCAACAACAGATCCTGCTTTTAAGACATCCTCAGTTTGCATTTTTATTCTTGGTTTATACTAAAATTAGTGTTTAAAAATAAAAGTAGATCCGGTCTCCCAAACAGGAACTATCTCTCCTAAATGGTATCCCTCCGCTATGTTCTCTTCAATCAATAAAAATGCTATTTGGTGAAATTATGTTCTAAAATGTTGGACCAACAGTCCATTGAATATCACACTAGCAGGAGCTGTTGTTGAATCTATAGAGAGCCTAAGCCCCTCCCCTTCCGCTGTCCCCCATGGGACCTTATTTCAGAAAAAAATGTGTACGGTAGTCAATGGCGAGAGACAAATAATTGTTTGATCCCGTTTGAATTGTGCCATGAATTACACATATGATGTTTTGTCAATTTAAAAGATAATTTTGCAAGTCAAGAAAGTCGCAGTTCTCATTCAGATTAATGGGAAGTAAAAGTCTGAACGCTACAAACTCGCATCTGATCTTGGTGAGTAGTTTATATTCTGGTTTTCATGTCGGTCAAGTTTTAACCCCCATGTTAAAACAAAGTGGAATATTAAATGTTCACTCCAGTGCAGTTTGGCTGTAACAGGGTCAGTGGAGTCAGAGTCATAAGAGTCTTTATGACCTAACTGCTGGTGATCTAAGTTACTGCAGGTTTGGCTCATCTGACCTGTCACCGCATCCAGGAAAGGTAAGGGAACCGCAGGTTACATAGATAGTTACTCTAGTTTGTTTGTTAGTTTGTTAAACAGTTAGAGAGGCTAATTAGCTACTTAATGAGCCACACCTGGTGTCAGGTAGATACAGACAGCTGTGGCTCATTAACTGTCAGGGAGGGAAAAAAAACCTGCAGGACACCAGACCTCAAGGACTGGAATTGAGTAAAAGTCTAAACAGTTAGTTAGCTAGTTTGTTTGTTCGTTTTTTTAATGAATTAACTAGATAGATAGATAGATAGATAGATAGATAGAACAATAGAATAACCAGAAAAAGAAGGTATTTTCTCAGTTATTCTGTTATGTACCTTTTTTAAATTATAATTATCAGATTGTAGATGGGTTGGTTTGTAAATTGATGTGAGTAACAGAGTTATTATATCTCTCTCTCTCTCTCTCTCTATCTGTTTCAGACCATGGATGCCAAACTCAGACCCAAGTCCTGTAAGTCAACAGGAGACTTATTGCACCAGTGCATATCAGTGTTTCCAAAGTGATAATTAACAAACCTCATATTTCCTAATCAAATTAATTGTTGTTTCAGTCATCCGCCCAGTGCTGGTCCAACAAACCTTGAAGAAGACCGACCCAGTGGCCAAGTAAGTAAGAGTAAGAGTTCATATTTAGTGTTTAGTCTGTTAGATTAGTGAGTTGTTGGTTATGTGGTTCTGTTGTCTCGGAAGGTATTTCAAATATAAGAAGTACTGGGACAAGCACAAGGCTCCGGGGGAGGATGACAGGAGAGTCCTGCACACGGAGATCAGGGTATGGAAAACATCTGGAACAGAAGAACAAACTTTATTTGTGTTCGACTAACAGACAGAAACATATTCAGTCCTTTAAGCCAGTCCCATGATGCAAGGTGTGCTCAGTTTCCAAAACTTCTGCTTCATTGTTTACACAGGCTGATGCGTATCTTGCACCTCCAATTCATTAATTCCTAATATCGAATTAAAAATTATTATGTTCTCTTCTATAAGCCTCCTTTCTATAAAATGTGGCTTTGGATGTGGGAAATGTTTGCCATCTAGGAATTGACATTTATTCTACTGTTTTTTTTGTTATTGTACCTCAACATCTCACTGGCCAAAATGAAATCACACTGTAAATGTAAACTAGTTTTGGTTTTAAGGACACTTCTTGATTATAATTAAATAATTGCACATGGTGAGTTGTTATTCTCTTGTTGCTTAAAAATTTATTTTGCTTTCCTTCTCAGGAACGACTGGCATACCAACCTCCACCAGTAAGTATTTACCTACATGCTGTACTTAAAGCTGCACTAGGCAAGTTTTGAATGTAAACATCCATCTGTCTGATCAGCCTGAATCACAAAGTGGTAATTCAGGTGTCAGGTTTGGATATTTCTCCACCCACAGGAAGTGACGAATCAAAAATGACCACCCCACCACACATGAAGAAGAAGACATTTAATTCACTGCTGTCACATTACATGACATCTGGGTGTTGAAGGTTTTAAAATTCAAAGTTACCTCTCTCTGCTATTTGGGGCCACCAACAAGCAAACCTGCCTAGTGCAGCTTTAAAAACCCATACAAGTGAATTTATTAGAATGCAGCTGATAGTAACTGATACTAAGACTTGTTTATTCTTTGTTCGTTGTGCCAACAGAAGACAAGCACTCCGCCCTCCGGTGGCAGGTGAATGATTTAGTCTCCTGCCATCCTGACACAGTCATGCTATCAGGGAATAAAATTTTCTGTCAATGCAGCAGGTTTCCCTCATTTGGTTTCCATAGTGGTAAACCACATAAGGTGTTATAGTGTAGTGACAGTGTGTGTGTTTGAAATGATGAAAACATACAGGCAAGTGAAAGTGCCACCATCACCTGACTGATCTACAAATCACCTCCCATCCCAGAAAAAAACCCAAACCGGCTGGCTAGATAATGAATTATTGATGCCTTTTTAATGGTGAGTTTTGTTTTGAATGTTTAATGCAGGATATTCTCCTGACCTGGATCACCATATTGATGGAGTCTTGTAGTCTCACATCATCTGTCTCCACACTTAGTTTTGTTTATGCTGCCAGTGCAGCAGCAAGGAGCTTTGCTCCTGTTGGATCCATCCAATCCAGTATGGACATTTTTAATTTTGCAGATGCGTAAAATGCTCCAACACTCAGATATAAGATGAACATGCATGGCTTAGGTATGTATGGAATATCTACTAGTATTTTATAAATAATTTGGTAACACTTTAATAAGATCTAAATAATGATTGCTGTATTTTATTTATGTTTACTGGTTATTGCTGCTCTGCATGTCTGCATGTATCATAAGTTGGTTGTGGTCAGTATTGCTTGGCTGTGTGTTGTTGCTTCATGTTGCTTGCATGACTATATGTGCCGAAATGGTGTTTGTTGTTGCTGTATTGTTGTGCTGATGTTTTGCTGTTTCCTGTTGCTTTGCATGGCTTGTGTTCTGTCTAAAGAATTCTTGTTTTGTTGCTGTCTCTATGGCATCTTGTTGTCTTTGTTCTGTACATTTTTATCACTTTATAGGTTTTAAAACATCTCGCCAAAAGGACTACAGTTAAAAATTAGCCAGCTGGCTAACACTGGCACATTTACAGAAATGTTGATTAATGTGTGTTGTCCTTATAAATAAATAAATACATAAATAAATAAACAAACAAACATAGACTCACTGAGCACTTTATTAGGAACACCTGTACACCTTCATATTCATGCAATTATCAAATCAGACATTCATGTGGCAGCAGTGCAATGCATGAGATCATGCAGATACAGGTCAGCAGATTCAGTTCATGTTCACATCAAACACCAGAATGGGGAAAAAATGTGATCTCAGTGACTTTGACCGTGGCATGGCTGTTGGTGCCAGACGGGCTGCTTTGAGTATTTATGAAACTGCTGATCTCCTGGGATTTTCACGCACAGCAGTCTCCAGAGTTCACACAGAACGGTGCGAAAAACAAAAAACATCCAGTGAGCGGTGGTTCTGTGGACGGAAACGCCTTGTCGATGAGAGAGGTCAGAGGTCAGAGGAGAACGGCCAGACTGGTTGGAGCTGACAGAAAGGCTTCAGTAGCTCAGATAACCTCTTTACTACTGTGGAGAGCAGAAAAGCATCCCAGAATGCAACACGTCGAACCTTGAGGTGGATGTCACTTTGGTAGCCGGTTGACATTGAGCTGAAAGCTGATACCTACCCAGTATTAGTATGGTGTTCCTAATAAAGTGCTCGGTGAGTGTATATTCCAGTACTTGTGGGGGGTCTTTAAAATACACAGGACAATAGTGAATGAAACTGCTCAGATTCCATCATCCCACAACAATATAATAACCACAAACCACTTGAAAGCAGCTGAACAGCTCGCTCTGATGAATGCATCTCAGTTACCCATTGTTTCTTCTGCTGTTGCTCAAATGAAATCTTCCCAGGTGCTTTTTGTGGTGACAACACAAGCAGTGCATCCTGAGATACGGTTTCATATATACATATGCACCTCACATATGCAATCTTTATGTTCCAAACACACGACTGGAGAGACAACATGAAGCTCCCGGCGCTCATGCTTTTTGCAGTCTTGGTTCCCAGTCTCTCCTCGGGTCTTGTGCTTTCTAAATGTGAGCTAAGGAACAAACTGAAGGAGGCTGGTGTCGGCATGAGGGACATCGCCACACGTGAGTCTGCTCCAGGAGCTTTCTATCAGTATTTTTTTTTTTAATTTTTGTGACATGTTCAGGGTGGGAGAGTTTCATTCCAAAGCGACATCTCCAAGTGACACCTACTCATATAAAATGAACACAAGTTGTAGTAGTTAACTTAAGGTTGTGGTTGAAAAATAATACCTTTACACACTCCTTTATATTTTAGAGATATTGAATGATGAACTTCAGGAAATGAATATCATGGCTGTAGTCAAGACATTTGTCGAGTCAAAGTCAATTCCAAGACCGAGTCCAGTCGAGTTCAAGTCCAGACTGAGACCAGAGCAAATCAAAATAGATACGGTGGACATGTCTTTCCAAATGTAAAAATAATACTTAAAGACCAACAGAGATGAAGATCTACCTGCAGGAGCTTCAACATCCAACTAATCAACGCACAGACATTTGACGACCAGTAGATACACACACACGTGTCATCCCGTAAATTGTTTGTAGTGCTGGGGGAAAAAAATTGATCTTTGAAATTTTTTACACGGGCAGGAAAAAGGTGAGTCAACATCAGCAGTGGAAAGAGTACTAGAATATCCTACTCAATGTTTAGGTTGTTTAGATGTTTAGGTTTACCTCTGTTCATTTTGTTGTCCTTGTTTTTAGCTGTATATTTATTCTGTGTAAGTACATTGAGAGCAACAAAAGACAAATTCCATGTATGTGTACATACTTGGCCAATAAAGCTGATTCTGATTCTCAAGTAGAAGTATTGTTACTTTGCTGATATTTGACTTAAGTAGAAGTAAAAGTACTGATGTAAAAATCTACTTGAGTAAAAGTAAAAAGTGTCTCATTTAAAATGTTACTTTTTAGAAAAGAGAACGTTGTTAGCTGTGATCTTTTCCATATGATTCTAAAAGGAGAGAGGACAGAGTTCAAACTAGATTCTGTTAACTAGAAACATTAGAAATTACAAAATAAAGTGCACAGTAAAGTCAGATTACTCTTCTATTCTTTGCTGGCTGATCGTTCACAGGTAATCATTCCACAATTGGTCAATTTAGTCCAGTTTCTGTTACTTATGGAGAGACACAATATCTGTCCTCTGTAACGGATGGGATTTAAAATATAGTGAAGTACAATATTTCAATGAAAACGTACTTTAAAAAATACTCAAAAAAGTTGAACAAAGCTACTCAGATACAGTAACTTGAGTAAATGTAATTGGTTACTTCCATCCTTGGTTAACATTCAGTAATGGCCAACTTCAAGACAAGTCTGACTCAAAATAGATAGGAGACCGAGACGAGTCCAAGACGTGAGAAAAGTCTGGACTCAGGTACTGCAGCTCTGATGAATATACAGCAATATGACTATGGAGACACAGAAAATATAAACTCTTCATAATGCAATTTTCTAAGCTGACATTCTGATAAATGATGAAAGCCAACAAAAATACTAACTTTGTCAAGACTTACAACAAGCTCTTTTTCATAATCCATCTTTCCTTTCTTTTCCCCCTCTTCCCTGTCATCATCATCGCTGCAGTCGTCTGCAGCATTGAGAAGCTGTCTGGGTTGAACACCAGCCTGGTGACCGGCCCCGGCCTCCGCCCACCAGAGACAGGCCCCGCCGGCCCTGAGAGGCTGAGAGGCCCTCGGCACAGGAGAGGCTTCATGTGGAGAAACAGACCATTCGGCAAAGACGGGAAGTTCAGAGGAAAAATGGAGCGGAGGGACGGAAATGCAAATTCAGAGGCAGAGGAAGACAGACATGCATCCAAACCGGAAACTGACCTGAGAGCAGAATCACTGCAGCAGAACAGACCAAAGAGAGAGGCTGGGGATGATGATGATGATGATAATGATGCTAGTGACGTTGCTAGCGACAATGCTAGTGACAATGCTAGTGACCATGCTAGTGACGATGCTAGTGAAGACGCTAGTGATGATACTAGTGACGATGCTAGTGAAGACGCTAGTGATGATACTAGTGACGATGCTAGTGACAATGCTAATGATGATGCTAGTAACAATGCTAGTGACAATTCTAGTGACAATGCTAGTGACAATTCTAGTGACAATGCTAGTGACAATTCTAGTGACAATGCTAGTAACAATGCTAGTGACAATTCTAGTGACAATTCTAGTGACAATGCTAGTGAGAATGCTAGTGACGATTCTAGTAACAATGCTAGTGACAATTCTAGTGACAATGCTAGTGAGAATGCTAGTGACAATTCTAGTGACAATGCTAGTGACAATTCTAGTGACAATGCTAGTGACAATGCTAGTGAGAATGCTAGTGACGATTCTAGTAACAATGCTAGTGACAATTCTAGTGACAATGCTAGTGACAATTCTAGTGACAATGCTAGTGAGAATGCTAGTGACGATTCTAGTAACAATGCTAGTGATGATGCTAGTGACGACGCTAGTGACAATGCTAGTGACGATTCTAGCGACGATGCTAGCGACAATGCTAGCGATGATGCTAGTGATGCTGGTGATGATGATGATGACAGCGAGGCAGCGGAGAGCGAGTCACAGAGTGCCGCCACCGCCGCAGAACCCGATGGATCTGATGCAGACGATAGCGGCGCAGAGGAGGAATGCGAGGATGATGAGGATGATGAAGGGGAAGCGACGGTCAGCTCCAGCTCTGACGGGGACAGGAAGAAGAGATCTGTGGGCGGAGCCAGAGGGGGGCGGGGCCTGTCCCGGCGGTACGGTATCTTCCAGCTGAGCGAGCGCCTGGCCTGCAGCTCCGACGCCTCGCCTCGCTCCTTCAACCTCTGCAGGGCCGACTGCAGCGGTGAGTGCACAAGAGAAATGTGATTTATACTGAAATTTATCTTTATTTATTTGTGTTTATATTTCTGCTCCATCCACGCTATTTTGTTTAAAATTTTATTCTGTGTGTTTGTAGCACCTTTATATCTAGTCTGCTCTTACCTAGGGCCTAAAACCTTGCGTCTTCAAGAAGTCCAAAAAGTTTTTCAGGCCGACCGCCTTGCACTTTTGAATTGTTATTGTGGTTTTTGAATGGGATCCAAGGCTCCCACAGCCAAGAAACTTAACCAATTATAAAGAACCACAGTAACATGAAAATCACAAAAATTTGATTTATGAGCCTCATAAATCAAATTTTTGTGATTTTCACTTGTGTTGCTCTCGCAGAAAAACCTCCTAAAACAAGTGTATTATTATTATACCCCCCAGTTTTCCCATATCCCTCTCATTGTTACATACTGTTACATACTCATATTCCACTCCACATAATATGTACATAGATCTGTTTTTTATAGATGTTTATATACATTTATTTTTTAAAAATATTTATAATGTTGATAATGGTGACCATCATTCTTTTCTATACTATTTTTATACTAATTATACATTTCAAAATGGTTAAATTATTTTGTGTCATAAAGTGTTGTATCGTGTTGTATTGTATCACATTGTATCATATCATGTTGTGTTGTATCGTGTTGTATCGTATTGTATCATGTTGTATCGTATCGTGTTGTATCATATCACATCGTGTCGTATTGTATTACATTGTATCATGTTGTATTGTGTCGTATCGTATCACGTTGTATTGTATCGTGTTGTATCGTATCGTGTTGTATCGTATCACATTGTATCGTGTTGTATTGTATCATATCATGGTGTAACGTATCGCATCGTACTGTATCGTAGCGCATCATATTGCATCGGATTATAGCGGATCGTACCATATAGCTTCGTAGCCCATCGTATCATATCGTATCGCATTGTGTTGAATCGTATCATATTGCGTTGTATTGTATCATACTGTGTTGTATCGTATCATACTGTGTTGTATCGTATCATGTTGCATTGTATCGTATTGCATTGTATCGTATGCATTGTATCATGTTGTATCGTATCATATCGTACCACCGCATCGCATCGTATCGTAGCATATCGTATCGTGTTGTATCATATTGAATTGGATCGCATTGTATTGTATTGTATCATATCTTATCATATTGTGTTGTATTGTTTCGTATTGTGTTGTATGGTACAGGATGGTATGGTATTATATGGTATCTTATCTTATCTTCATACCCTTCAAGTGTTCACTGATGATGACATCCAGGACGACATTGACTGCTTCCTGAAGACTCAGGCTTGGCTGTAAGTTATAAATAGCGCATACACACATAAAACTTGTGTCAAACACAGGAAATTACTTTTCATTTATTTTCATTAACTATCATGATCGTGATGCCCTCGGCGGCCAAGCTGTATTTCCTTATGTCCATT
Organism: Centroberyx affinis; assembly: GCF_046629955.1. NCBI lineage: Eukaryota > Metazoa > Chordata > Actinopteri > Beryciformes > Berycidae > Centroberyx > Centroberyx affinis. The sequence goes on along the minus strand of NW_027280225.1, from coordinate 105,575 downwards.
ACAGGAAGGTGCTGAAAGCTCCAGGTGAATGTGCGAGAGTGGATCTCCATCAGTACTTTGACTGTGAATGACCAATCAGTGCTCCTGAAGCCTATCACCATTCTGTGTTTTAAGCGAAGTTGCACATATGCAAATGGTAAAACACAAAAATAATAGAATAAAAAAAATCAGATTATGCAGGTGGTACAAAATACTTTTATAAGAAGAAGAGGAGAGGAAATACTATGTAACCCAGATGAGGTCGAAAATTAATGACATTTTGTGTTTTACTGCCCTTTGTATGACGACCTGAGGCACCGTCTGTTCAATAAAATCTTTCAAACGAATCCTGTTTTGGTTGAATGATGAAGGCACGTTGCAATTTATGTGCAGACATACAGTATAATAGATATTTGAGTTTGCTCAGTTCTTATTTGAAGCAGCATGGAATAGAAGGAAGTGTGCTGTAAGTTTAAGTGAAATAGTGCTTCTTTTTGTTGAGTCTATTTTAGTTTGGATTTTTGCTACATGTTTATCTTTTAAGATCTTTTCTTTTTGTGATATATAAGAACTTATTTTTTTCTCTGTTCTGTTTCATGTAAACAGTGTCTTATAAGCCCATGTTTGCACAAGAATTTGGGTATCACACTATAATAAAAATCAATCAATTGCAATCTCAACAACAGAAACAAACAAAAAATGGAAAACAATTTGACAACAGAAACTAAATGAAATCAAAGCTCACTAAAGACAAGATGATGGTGCTGAGGAAGAGTTTGTCTCTTTACTTTATCTCTGTGTGACATTCAGTGGTCTGCCAACCGCATTTATAAGTAATTCTGAGTTTGTTTTCACCTGCTTGAGTCCAGAATCAGTCTCTGAGTTACTTGAATTCCCCAGTACAGTAAATGTACAGAATCTGGGTGACATTGGTGCACAGACATTAGAGAGCATTTCCAGCTTGTAGAGTTTCTCAGTACACATGGCACAAGGACAGCCATGTGTATGTACACTGTGACACTATATATGTCACCATACTCTCTCCTCCTCTCGCTCTCTCTGCAAACATAAACTCATAAAAGATGTCCTTCACGTGATTCTAATGTTTGTTTTCATCTGCCTGGAGAACCAGATGGGTGGTGTTTTCAACATAGGACATTTTTAGTGTAGAAAGTTTAGTCAATCGTATTTGTAAGCTGATTTAAGGCTGCACTAGGAGAGATTATGTGAAAATACATCCATCTTATCAGCCTAAATCACAAAGTGGGGCTGCAACAGAGAAGAGCGTCCCATCCCCATTAAGACGCTGTAGATTTTCCCTGTTTGCCCAAAAGAAATTCTGCTGTTGGTATGGTCACTTAAGACCAAATCTAAAAGTGTCTAATAACAGCAGCGCGTGCTCTGTCTAGAGAACATTCACCAACAACGACTGAACCTCTTCACCACCATTACAGGATTTCTGGGTAATGAAGTCCTTCACTGCCACTTGGGGCCGCCAAAGTGGCCAGACTCTGTTGAAGTGAGTACAATGCTGCTGGTCTGCTGTCTGTGCATCTCCAAATGACAGACATGACGTGATGTGCACATCAAGCGCATTAGAGATCGATTAATCGATCGATCAATTTCTCTACATTGACCAACTTTTGATTTTGTGCCTATGGGAAACACTGCATCTCTGAGTCAAAGACGCATCTCACAAAGCGACATCTCACTGTCAGCATTTTTACGAGAGTGGGAACTGTTTACTGGTGAGCCACACTGGCTGCTACACCTCTCTCATATATAACTGATCATATAACACTTTCGTAGTCGTTTGGTTGTAGTTTGAACATCATTTCAAATACTTTTCACCGCCAGAGGGGGAGACAAAGTGGGGAAATCGGGGAAATCCTGGATTTCAGCTTTAACTCAAAATAACAGCACTGCTATTTGAGCATTGCAGAGTACATTATGTTCAGTGTTGCTGTGTGCAAAACAAGTACAAATCTAACTGTTTCCAGGTCAGGACTGACTTCATGTGTTCTGCTCACCTTTTATGTTTTATTTTTGCTCCACTTGGCATTGTTCCTCTATTACAATGACTGTTCCGTTAACATAATAGCTGAGCTCAGCAAACCAATGGGTTTGACACAAGGCGACTAAATTCATTGCTCTCACATTACCTGTACTGACACTTGATCCTATAAATATGAAAATGAAAAGGGCATCATTCTGGAACATCTTCGTGATCGCTAAACATCCAGTGATGTGGGGAAGTGTTTCACCTTATCTCGTTTTTGTCTCAGGCCCAACAATCTTTTCAACGGGAGGAAGCTGTGACCTGCAAATGAGAAAAGGCTTTTTTTTGGACAGACGTATCATTTTCCCCCTGACCTCAATAGAGAACTGAAACTCAAGGCTAAACCAGAGATTTTGGCACACCCTTGTGGTCTTTCAACAAGGCTTCAAGGCGCCAAGGGAATAGTTTTTGTTTGAGGAGAACAAAAGATAGCAGTTCTCACCAGGTCTCTGAGAGCATATAAACCATGTTGCACATATTCTCAAAGCAAGAGGAGATAGCTTACTTTGGGGCAAGATGAAGATGCTTGTTGTGTTGCTGCTGGCGGCCCTGTTCTCCACTCCGGCCGAGGGGAAGCTGGTCGGTAAATGTGAGCTGAAGACGCTACTGGAGGAAGCTGAACTCAAAAACTGTCACAGCCGTATCACCAATGAGGACTTTGTGGCCAAAAGTGAGTACTGGTTGTAACTTGTTCATTAGAAACATCGAATCTATCCAAACGTACAGCAGTGCAGTGAGCTGCTTGCTGTAAAAGATATTTTGGATTTTTATACTGACTGATTAATTTATTGAATGCATTTAAAATAGAAAATACAAACAAATTTGAGTATACCAGAATGGCACACAGGTAGGACACATGAATCATTTGGCAGGCAGGCCAAATCAGAAAAAGCTTACAGTACATATAAATAGTACACATATATATGAAGAATAAAGATTTTGCATGAACTCCAGTTTATAACACATTTACAACACCAGCACAAGAGCTCAATAACTGCTAGGTGGGAAAATTCTTGAATGTGCCTTCAATCCTTATGCAAGTTTTCATAGTAGGAATAATACTATAATAAAAATAATAAAACAATAAAATTGGCAGACTGCAAATAATTTTTGAAAATAGAATTTAAGCACAAAAAAAGTTGTTTACATTCTAGCAAGCTAGAAAGATTTGTGGCTCAGAAATAAACACAATATACTTTTATTTACTATTAATTGAACTTTTATTTATTACATCGTATCGTAGTATCGAATCATGAACCCTCGTATCGTGAGATAAGCATCATCGCTAATATATTTATACTGTTTACATATCATATATTTCTTTATATAAATGTGAGTATGGGGGAGTCAGTTTGTTCCCGTCTTCCCTCTGCCTGCCTCTAGTCGTCTGTCACGTGGCGGAGGGGACGGGTTTCAACACCAGTGCGGTGAGTCAGAGGACCCGGCCGGACAGCGACACCTGGACCCTCTACGGCCTTTTCCAGCTCAGCGATCACCTGATCTGCGACTCCGGCGCCGGTGACTCACCCAACCTCTGTGACATCAACTGCAGCGGTGAGTACTGGTTTGGGGTTCGTATGTCCTTCATGGTTAAAGGGTCTATGTGTAATTTCTGGTCCAATGCTGCCCTCCGTAGAGCGAGACCATCATCAGCATGGTGGGCAGGTTGGACTGTTTCAAAATCAACGACAATGAATGTTATATATATACAGTATATATATAGATAGATATAGATATAGATTTATTTATAGAGAGTTAGTAAATTTTTTTAATTCTATGTATCCTGACATCACCACGATTCAATATGTTCCTTTTTGGAATATATTGAACGTAAGGAGTTGTTGTTTTGTGTGTGAAGTAACACCACTTCCCCGCTGCATAAATGGGCCTCTCCGTCAAAATGTTCAGAGGATTATATACTGTACATGCCGAATTTCCCAGAACCCCCTACTGATTAGTAGTAAAATCTCAAATTATATTTTCCGATGTGCGATTTTTGCAGATAAGCAAGGAAAAAACATTGTGCCAGATTTTTGAAGGGACCTTGGTGCGGCAGGAGGGCCTTCAGCCTCGGTCCGCTCCGGTGTTTTTGAATGCAGGAATCTCTGCAGCGTGGACTTTGTTTCTCTCTCTACCATTCAGGAACCTGCTGATATTTACTAGTCATATTATGCTTCAGTAACACATTTGTTACACATTTAACCTTTAAAATTCAGGGCAACTTTTCCTTTAAAGGTGCTACGTGTATCATTTTAAACATCGATATATCACTGTAGCAGTTCTGGAGTCAGTCAGTCTTTGGGACTGTGAGTGACAACATTTTGCTGTTGCCCCCATTAAGACCACATTTCCCATCAGCCCCGTTGCTAGGCAAGGCAAGGCAAGTTATTTATAAGTACATTTCATACACAATTCAAAGTGCTTTACATAAAAAAATCAAATAAAGACATAGGTAAAAAGACAGTGCAAGAACATTAAAAAGATATAAAGATAAAGAAAATTGAAAGCAATATTACAGGAGAGGGTGTGCTCAGTGATGCTTATGACCACATCACTGAAGTGCCAATAATGACGGTAAAGCTCACCCTCGAGTGTAATATTGCGATTATACAACAGCTACCAACAAAATAAAAGATATAATCAAAATGAATTCATATTGTGGGGCAATTCGCTCTCAAAATAAAAAACGTTTTGCTAGTGTTATCTCCGTTTCCCTGGAAATACATGGGGTCTGACTAATAACTGGAAAACAATCAGTCACGTCAGTAGACTCCTATGTAATGGAACCTAGTTTACTACTCCAGCAAGTAGGCGGAGCCTTAGTAACGACCTGCAACAGAGACGATTTCTAGTCCCTGTTGAGTCAGCCAGCCAACTTGAGCTAATGCTTTCTAGAGATCGTGGGATTTCCCAAACTGAATAAATACCACACATATAAACACAAAACTGCCTTGCTAGCTCAATCTTGTTGTAACTAAGATATCTGCTGAAAAAAAATATTTTTCCATGGACAGATTTAGCTGCTACGTCCGCAAACTTCAGAGCATCTAGTAACATCATGGCTGAACAGAGTTATAGTTAAATATATTGTATAATAATATATGGCAGAGTAATATTTTTAGTGATGAGCACGGCTAGGTGTGCTGTCATGCTGATTTGATCACGTTCTAAATGTCTAGTTGACCAATCAGATTGCTTGGTCGGAGCTACCTGTTGTATAATTCTCCATCTTCCTTTCCCTCCTTCCACCATCTGCTGCCAGAAACTCTTTCAGCTTTAGCTCCGTTTGCTCTGGAAGAACAGAACCTCTTCCTGTTTTGTGCCGTAAAGCGATCCAGCAGATTTCCCTCCAGATCCACCAGGTGGAGAAACAATGGAGGATGCAGAGTAGAGGCTGATAGAGGCTGCACTTATTTCTAAATGTACTGTGCCTGAAATCACAATAGAATCCTCCTTGTACTGTCTCTGCACTGAGACCACCACGATAAAGTCAAGTGCATTCATTGTACTTGAATGTGATTAAAATTGACTCTGATTCTGAAGTTTATGTAATCATGTCTCTCAACTGTGCGTTTTCTTTCCAGATTTAATTGATGACAACGTTGCTAATGACATTACGTGCCTGGAGACGATCAAAACAAAGTTGTGAGTTGAGTCTTCTTAATTTCTGAAATCTCTTGATCTTGGAATCAGAGCTTCCATCAGACATCTCTTTTTTTGTACAGTGACTTATCTTGAATTCATTGTACAGTGAGTTATCTTCACTTTATTGAACACTGAATTATCTCTTGTTCTCATTCATCTCCACAGTCAAAGTGGCGACTACGATCACCACAAGGCCGACTTCGTTAGAATGTAAGTAATACATCATCTATGTTGATATTGTACCGTTTAAGTGACACGTACTACCTTTGTTAATCTGCCTTTTGTATGCAAACATAATAAATGAATAATTAATTAATAATTCAATCAATTTGATAGGCAATGCCAAACGACCAGTTTCTAATGGACTGTTATTAGATCTTTTGGTAATGCTTTATTTTCCGGGTCCGCGATTTCCTAATAATTTTCTTGAAAGGAACTGAAATTTATTAGGAAGTTTTGTCACGTGTGAGGAGGGGGGCTGGACCCAAATGCGAAACCGGCTCAGAGAACAGGGGTTTTAATGAAAAGGCTTTAATGAAGAAACTGAGGCAACATAAAAAACCAAGGCAGGCAAATCCAAAAAGGCAAAAACAAAACCAGGCCGACAGGCAAAAGGGAAAAATTAACTGAAGGCTAACCAAAAACAAACCATAAACAGGCTGGCAGAAACAAAAAGGCAAAACAGAACCAAACCTGGGTGGTGACACGGCAAGGAGGAAACACAGGGTAACAGAGAACAAGGCAGGTAACACACACGTGACAAAACACAACGAACTGGCGAGGACTACAAAGAACCAAGACAAGACATACACACAGACTGATTACACATGAGGGACAGCTGGCTGGCAGGGGAGAGTCCGGGAGGTGATAGGCTGATGACAGGCAGGAGAAGGCGGAACAAGGACACAAGGCTATAACGACGTGGAGGACAGACAGGTGTGGTGGTGCAGGAGGAAGGAAAGGTAATGAGGGGGAAGTCCGAGGACATTTAGGAGGCTGGCAGGACCGGGGAGTGAAGGGAGAGAGAGAGCAGGACCAGGAACAGGGGCAGAACACGCAGACAGGGGCAGATCATGACAAGTTTCCTGGAAAGTACCATTACATTATGTCATAATAAAAGGGGAAATAGAGAAAGAGTTCAGTGGTAGTTGGTAGTTGGTAGGTAGCTGGTCATTTCTTTTGGAGTTTGGAGTGAAGACAGAACCATAAAATTGTGTAATAGTTATATAGAAAATTAGAAATTAGAGGTGGAATTCAACAACTATATTATATGAATACTGACTTGGGTTACCAAATTTACCTCTGCCTATTATTTTTCCAATAAATAGTTTATAGTTTTGCAGTTCTTTCCAGGAAATTCTTTTAGAAATGTTCTGCATCTTATCGACTCACCAGACTGCTGACAGTTTGTGTGTAACCACTACATCGCTTCACGGTTCTTTCCAGGAAACTTCCCAAGAAATTAACAACTCCTTTCTAGGAAATTATTAGGAAATTGTGGACCCAGATAATAAAGCATTGCCGATATTTTAAAGCCATTGGTAACGTTGACCTCTTCTCTCCATGTGCAGGATCCACATCTTGTTCCAGAGGGAGTGCTACGATGTCGTCGCCTCTACATACTTTGCTGATTGTTAAAAACTTCACCCATAACCCTAGTGTTGGTGGATTAGTGCCGTAACTATCATTGGTAGAGCTAAGCTACTCTCACATGACTACCCAGATATTTACAGCAATAATAAAATGAAGCATTTTGCGCTTGTTGTTGTGTTAATCATGTCAATAATCCAATTTAAAACATTGCATATAGCAATTGGGGGGAAAAAGGTTCACAAGTGTGTCCTGGTGAAGGGATTTGCTCTGAAAAGCGCAGGCCAATGAAAGTGACCGGAGAGGAGGGTTCAAGTTGTCGTCCTGAACCCCACTTTTATTAGCTTCACTTCCCTTCAAATGAATATTTTACCATATGGTTGAAGCACCAGCACCTCACTACACTTAAAATATTCCACCTATATTTAAAAAATCCCAGTTATAAGGCAACAGCAGGCTGCAGCACGATTCACGACACCAAGCTTGTCCTCTTTAACATGAAGGAGAATCATACTTCCAAAAACAACAGCCTCAGTCTCAGGAGTTGTGTTTTCCTACATTATGGATTTGAACATGAGGATTTTCTCTCTTTGGACAAGCAGCCATGGCCTATTAGCCTTGTCTAAAGTGCCAATATGTATCACTGTGTTAAAATATTGTTTTTTTTTATTGTCCCCAGCCCCCAACCAAGTCTTTATACGCCATTAATAAACATGAAATCGATAATTTACATTAATTTTGCATGTTCAGTAGGCAAATCCTGACAAATCCTACTCAAGTACAAGTATTGTTACTTCAGTGAAAATTAACTCAAGTACAAGTAAAATTACTAGTCCAGGAAATTACTCAAGTAAGAGTAAAAAAGTAGCCTATTTAAAAGACTCAAGTAAAAGTACATTTGCGTTACTTTAAAAATGTTTTTATATTTTAATTATCCCGAAAACAAACGCCCATTGCTCAGAAAATACACACTCTCCCTGGCAGTTAGAAAGATTCATGGCTGCAATCAGTCGGCCCTGCTGCCTCCTAATGTTTCATACCTTGTTCACACTGAATCTTCCATCGTTTCTCAAACAAACAGAAGCACGTGGCTAATTATTATGCAGAATGACGTCATCGGACCTTCCCGGTCGGATATTTACTCTAACAATCCTATTTCCCTGGTTGGAATTCTGCAGCGTTCCATGCAGCAGTGATATTACGATGGTTGTGAGGCTTAATCCCCTAAGAAGAACAAGCTACTCACGTTTTCTTCATGGACGCACAGGGTCTGATGTTTGGAGCAGAGTGTAGGCTAGTTGGTAAGTTACCGGACGTCAGTTCCGACAGCCAGATATATACACAGATGCTCCCAATCAACCGGGGGAAAGAGGGAGTGAAACATTAGGAGACAGGGCCTCCAATGGGACATTTTTCAGACTATTGGGGTTTCGGAATAATGGGCCGTTGGAACAATGGGCAGTCAGATCCATCCATTTTGCTCTGGCTATCAGCCGTGTCAAATGAAACTGAGATTTCTGACCTAATGTGACGATGGGGATCATTACAATGTTGTGGATCGCCTGCGCCTGTCTAATTCAATTGGCCAGTCTTGAGCGCAATTTAATTTCATTGGCCACTGCATTAAGGAGCCACCAGTTGCGCCCTAAATGCGGAAGTGATTCTGGACCTGTTAGCGAGCAGTCCCAATAGTTTAATACATCCATGGTCCCAATGCTACCGTGCTGTTTTCATAGTGCGGTGTGCAAAACAAAAATCTGAATTTACTCAGTAACGGAATGTACATTTAAAAGTAGCGAAGTATAATATCTATTATTTAAATTACTCGAGTAAGAGTAAAAGTATAGCATTATAAAAATACTTCTAAAAAAAAACTACTCAAGTACAGTAACGAGAGTACTTGTACTTCGTTACTTTACACCTCTGTCAGTAGGTTTACCACAGATAAAGCATTCAACAAACACCTTGAAAATCTGAATCTTTTATTAAAAAAAGGAAAATGATGTGACATATGATGTGACATTTTCAATATGTAAAATAGATGTTAAAAACATAGGTAGGATCTGGTAGGTTCTTTACAAACAGGGCAACTATAACATGCAGCACAGGCCTACTTCAAACCACACACCGGCTGATTCTAAACATATTTTATTTTCACAAAAGGAGAACGCATATGAGATCGAGGAATTACAAAGAAAATGTGTGCTGCAAATGCAATAGTGTACAAATGAGATAGTATCAAATGGAACAGTATACAATATTTTACACAGATCATGTTCTTCATGCACAGCTGGGTTTCATGGCACATACATGTGAAAGCTGGTTGGTAACACTTTACAATAAGGGTGCACCAAGTTAGGGTTAGTTAATGCTTAATAAGGGTTAACTAACCCTTAATTAACAGTAATGTGTAATTTACTAATGGTGTTCATGTTAACTAAGGTAATAATTTATACATCATTTAACAGTTTATAAAGATGACATGACTATTAAATAATATATAAATGAATACCTTAGTTAACATGAACACCATTAGTAAATGATTACCAGACACATTAGTTAACTGTTAATTAAGGGTTAGTTAATGCTTATTAAGCATTAACTAACCCTTAATTAATGTACCCTTATTGTAAAGTGTTACCAGCTGGTTTTATAGGTTTTATAGGTTCTGACAGCAAGACATGCATGGTCCATTTTGATGGATTTGAATTGGCCTGATGTGGTGCAAAACACACACACACACACACACACACACACACACACACACACACATTTTTCTTAGCGGGAAAGGTGTTTCAGAAAGCTTCCTTCATGAGGTGTTCTAGTGCTGTGGAGAGATTTTTCATTTTAAAATCATCAAACTGACCCGATTTGAAGCATTAGTATTTCATTTTATGACCCCTAGGAAAAGAAGAGAATATTAGGAGGAAAAAACTGGGTCTGTGTGTATCGCAATTCATCTCACAATTGAAATATGGTTTTTTTTTTGTCAGTATCCTGCAGCCTCAGCCTCCTGTACCACCCAGCAATGCAGCAGCCAGTGAATGTGGTGAATTCCTCTGTACAAAACCTGGAGACCTCTGTAAAGGCCTCAGAGGTCTGTTGTGGATAGAGTTCAGTGATGTCTGTCCTGTAGCAGTTCCTCCAGTCAGTCAGTCTTCAGGTCTGTGAGCGACAAAACTCACCCAACAAGTTGCCAGGTAGCATTTTTAAACATCAACATATCATTATTAAATTCATTTTGGTACCTTTTTGTAATGACTGTAAACAAATGAGACCATGGCGGGATGTTTGGTCTCCTCTATCTCACTCCAGTAGTATTGTTAGCTCTAGTGTTTCTCCACATTAAAACTACATTTCCCATAAGCCCCGTTGCTTCCTGCCCCCCCCCCCCCCCCCCCCCCGCCCCTCCCGCTCCCTGAAGAGGATCAACATGTTGGAAGTGATTTCTCCATTTTCCTTTCCCTCCTTCCACCATCTGCTGCCAGAAACTCTTTCAGCTTTAGCTCCGTTATTGCTCTGGAAGAACAGAACCTCTTCCTGTTTTGTGCCGTAAAGCGATCCAGCAGATTTCCCTCCAAATCCGACCCGTGTAGAGGCTGACGATCTTCTTGCTGATGGTCTCGTTTGTTTACGGTAATTGTACTTATGTCTAAAAATGAATGTGGTAATGATGTATTGATGTTAAAATGCTACATACGGCACATTTAACGATGACGTAAAATGTACATTCATGGAAGAAAAAGTAAAAAAAACACAAAAATTTGGAGTTACAATGTTTTTACACCCAACTGAAGTCATGGGTTATCACACATAGCGGCCGCTGGACTTCAGCTCCGGACACAGCTTGGCCTCCAGATCCTCTATCTTTATCGACTCCACGTCCTTGGCGCTGGAGAGGCTGGCGGCCCGCGTGATCCTGGTGAGCGTTTCCTCGTACGGCGGCGGCAGGTAGACCATGAGGAAGACGCCGTCCGACGCGTCGGAGCTGGTGCTGGCGTGGCGCTCGGCGTGGCAGGTGAGGGAGGAGAGGAACTCGGCGCTGCCCTCGGCGTCCTGCAGGTCCAGAGCGATGATGTTGGCCAGGCTCAGCTTGCTGCGGGAACAGCGGCGGTAGAGCAGGCCGACCAGGAGAGCCAGCAGGAGGACGGAGAGCGCCGGCAGAACCACGTAGATCACCAGCTCCGTCTTCCTCTCCTCTCCCGGGTCCAGCTCGTTCCAGTCGTAGCCCTGGAGATCAACAAGGAAGGGTTCATTTAAAAAAAAAAAAAAAATCTTTACCTAGTTTTATCATGGGCGGTTATTTGGCACTTAACCAAGAACTCACCAAGATCGAATACAGCTGGACGAGTTTGCAAAAACAAGATGAAATAAACAATAAACCTATACAACAAAATCAATAAACAAATTCTCATAAACTAATAAACTAATGAACTAACAAACATAATCTAACAAACAATAAACCTATACAACAAACTCAATAAACAAATTCAGAGGCACCATGACAAAATTGAATGAGGGAAGGGAGAGTGTTATCACTATGAAACCAAACCCCTTAATTTCATCCCTGAAATGTCTTTAACTTCTCCATTACATAAACATTAATTATCCGTTAAAAATAACAGCTTTAAAAAAGTAAGGTTAGTATCATGGGTTTATAGGGGATTTATTCATGGGTTGATTCACAGAGACACTAGAAATCAAGGGATTCTTTTATGCCTTTTGTGCAGGTGTACAAGTTATTAATGAGTTATCAATGGAAGGTTCCTGTCTACCTGAATTTTTCATTAAATTAGAAAGTAAGTATTTAGGGGTATATAGGGGTGTTAAAGGAGGTTTCGATGGGGTCTCCTCCATTAACAACTCCCTTAACTCACTTTAAGGGGATTTTGCATGAATTAAGGGGTGAATTAACTAGCAACCTTCCAACTGCAAGGCCACAGCATCACTCTGCAGTCTGTTGTGAGTCAACATGTCTCTGCACCAATGTCACCAAGACAGTTTCCTCTACATTCATCAAGCTTGACCATCGATTGACGATTATGATCCTAATCCAATCTTTCTTCTATTTATGGGTTTATGATGAATACAAAACTATAACAAATGCTCTGCACCATTTTACTAGATTTTGTGATGAAACCATTTCATCGTGAATCAAAATTTTATGTTGCAATACTACCATCAATAACCACGCCTAGTTAGTTTCATCTCAATACATTTCAGCCATGGAATATGTAGAACTCTGTTTGCAGCGTTATAAACACTTTACAGCTTCAGTGTGATCCTGCACTGCAAAAAATATTAAGGCAGTTCAACTTAAAAACATAAGTTTCCTTGCTGCCTTAAAATTGTGAGTTGACTGAAGTAGTGCTGAATAGTTAGGTCAGAGATCATTAGTTAGTTCTAATGTAGAAAAGCTATCTGGGTGAACTTAAGACAATAAGTTCAATCAACAAATGTCTAGTCATGCTGATTCCTGTTTCCAAGTTGAATGCATTAATTGATGAAGTGAAATCCAGTGTTATTTATTTTTTCACAAGGTTTGCTAGGTTTAAGTTCGAGTTCCTCTTGTATCACATGATTAATACACAGCTCAGCATATAGTCTGCAGCTGCAATACACTTACTTGTAGTGGATTGTACTTGCCATGTGCATCATAGAGAAAATTACTTGATTGTGAATTCCCAGATACATAGATCAGATAGATAGTAAATTTTATCATGTTTTTTTTTTTTTTTTTTTTTTTTTATCAGAAATTGACCTATGATTCACCAAACATACATACATAACAAGTCTCTATCCTGTAACTTCATTCAAACCAAAAGAAGGAAGAGTTTCTGGAGAGTTAAACCGAATGCAATGCATCCTGGGAAGTCTGCTAATAAACTAACAGTGTTGAGTTCAGTGAATGCTTTATAAGGTGTTCTTTCAACTCATAATTTTAACTCATGATTTTAAGTCACGAAGCTCATAACTAGCACTTTAAGTTGAAATTGACAAACACATCTATATACATTGTGTTAATGGATAAAGATGAGTTGATTTCACTAAATTGCACTATGAGTTTTCGCAGTGTTGGTGGAAGCAGACAGAGAGTGAGCTGCAACAGCTGCAGCATCACAAACCCTGGATCCACATGATGCTGCTCAGCCTGCCCTGCACCCCCCCCCCCCCCCCCCCCGGCTCTCAGAGCGTAACATGTGGCTGTGTTGTTTACACCCGCTCAGTACGACTGTCCCAAATTCCCTCTGCCTCACTTTCTCTAGCAATCAGCTAATGCCGCCACACACACACACACACACACACACACACACACACACACACACACACACACACACACACACCAAGACTCTGGTCCTCTCGCAGCACCGGACAGCTTTAGTTTTCCATTGCTGCACTCTCAACCTCCTGTCCTGAAATCCCCAGACTTTTTCGTGAGGCTTAAAGGACTCTCGGCTCACGAAAAGCAAGAAAGTGTCGGGTGTGTGTGTGTGTGTGTGTGTGAGCAGCAGGCCGCTCAGCCACACAGCCCAGTCCAGGCTGGATAATGCTGAGGGATTTGCAGTATTGTGCCCTGCCTGCAATCTATGCCAATGGATTCAGGTACTAATATGAAGCCTCTATTTGTTCATTAAAAATCATGTTTTGTTTTGGGCAAACTGGATTGAGTACATACAACCACAGAGACCAGATTTGTATGAGACTAAGTTAGCTGGCTGATTTCGATATAGCACCCCACTGTTTCAGATAATGTATATTATATATAGTTATATAATTTTGTTCTTACTCATTACAATGATGATGATGACAATGATGCTCAGTGAAACGGGGTTTTGATGACTTTTGCTTTCAATTAGCTAGTATTATCAGATTGCCATCTATGTCATTTAGAGTGATTGCCATCCATTAATAACCTTGAAATTGATATAAGAGAATAAACTTAATTTGGCTATTGCAGAAACAAGTTATATTGTATTGTTATGAGCCTAAAATTTGTTATTTGCCTGTTTTTCACCAATAAAGAGTAGTTGTACAATGTCAATGACCTTTCCATTTGATTATATGAAAAAGTGGGTTCATTTGTCTTTGTATGTTATGTATGTTAAGTTATGAAAATCTGCGTTTTTCGCCACTCGCGTGGACATCAATTCAAGATGGCCGCCAAACGAACCCCATGGGCCATTAGTTGACCTTGGCAACATGAAAAATTCTTAACTAGACACCATTAGGGTCCTAAAAAAAACAGGTTACAAAAAATGCCATGCGGGTGCATGGGAACCTATTTCTCCTGCTAGACTCAGCTTTGTTACTTAAAGGGACAAGAGGAGTGTATGGAAAAGGGGGAAGGGGAGAACAATATGAATATCTATTTTTTTTTTTTTTTTGATTTTTTTTTTCAATACATTGACTGGATACTTTGTCACTTTTATCTGTTTTATCTGTTTTCTTTGCCATCCTAAACCACTTTTCATACAGGGAGCTACTGTCCCTGTATGAAAGGTGCTCTATAAATAAAATTCATTATCATTATATGGGACAAAAAGATGGAGGAAGCATTCAGGATACAGCTGTGATTTCTATGTGATAATCCTCATGTCTGTATTCTGTATTATTCTCTTTTTCTGCATTTTAATTCTTTATTTTTATACCCTCTTCTTATCCACTTTATTATGTCTTTTTATTTGTTTTTTTTATTCATCTTATCCTGTATTTCTCATCTTAACGTCTTATATACTGTGTGTAAAGCACTTTGAATTGCCTGTGTGTACGAAATGCGCTTCATAAATAAACTTCCCTTGCCTTGCTTTGCCTTCTGTGCAAGGATTGAAAGTAAAATTATGTACATTTTTGATTTATTACAAAAAAAAAGAAGTAATGTTTTGGCAACACTTCCAACAAAAGTTCCATTTGAACAAGTACAAGTTAGACTGGCTGTCAGAAATATCATGATATTACTGAGGTTAGATGCTAGACTTTAGTGCAATATTTAGTGCAGCTGGCAGGTACAACCCATAACAACACACTCCAAAAAAACCATTCAATGTTTTCTATGTTTATATGTCAGATCTGCACCGCTGAACCTGAACTCAACACACCTGCAGCTGTTTCTCCAGCGTGGGGGGTGAGGGTGAGCCGGTCACCCAGTCATACGTCCCTCTGCCGGCCGGTCCGAACTTCATCCAGCTGCTCTCCAGTAGCGCCCGCATGGCTGCTGTGGGTTGCTGGGGTGGGATGATGGGGTGGGGTGGGGGGTGGGGGGGTGTTAGGGTGAGGGTGAGGATGGAGAAACGTCCGGTTGGAGAGTAGAAGAAGAAGAAGAAGAAGAAGAAGAAGAGCAGATGAGGAGCTGGGCGATCGACTCAACCATCCAGCTGCTGGTCCCTTTGGCTGTCGGAGTAAACAGAGCCGAGACCGGGGCGGTGCAGAGAGGGTAGGGGCAGGGGGTGTGTGTGTGTGTGTGTGTGTGTGTGTGTAGGGGAGGGGGGGGGGGGGGGGGGGGGGTTGCCGGCTAAGCAGCTGCTCACATGCCCACACATGCAGCAGAGCAACAGGATTCAGGCCAATGATGGGATTTGTAGCAACGCAGCTGGCCTATATTGATGAGAGAGAGAGAGAGAGAGAGAGAGAGTGTGTGTGTGTGTCTGTGTGTGTGTGTGTGTGTGTGTGTGTGTGTGTGCGTGCCAGAGGGAGGATCCAGTTTGCATGTCAGTAAAGCTTGGTGACAGAAAAAGGCGGGCCTGCTGTCCGGCCAGATCTTCTCTTCAGCACGTGGAACACACTTGGGGAAGACAATGCTGACAGTGAGATTACACAGCTGTTGGACCCCTGTGTGTGTGTGTGTGTGTGTGTGTGTGTGTGTGTGTGTGTGTGTGTGTGTGTATGCTCTTTTACTTCTATTCTTAAGATGATTGCATTTCCTCACAAGCACAGTAAGAAGAGGAAAATCCTCCACAGTGAGTGAGCGAGGACATTTTGCTGTTCCTCACTTCTGTGCCGTTAGACCGATATATCAGCTGATATCGACCTTTTATTAAATATCAGATATCAGTTCAGCTCTGATATGATGGAGGTTCCTTCCTGACCACAGCTACAGAGAATCAGACTGGGAAACCTGATATGCAAAGAAAATAAAATGTTATATTTTATTTTCTCATTTAATCGTTCAGTTATGTTTTTTTGTAAATTCATTCTTCATTTAAAAGCCTAATGTATCCCAGAGTAACCTACCATTGAATAGGGCTTGTAAGTGTGTGTGTGTGTGTGTGTGTGAATTTCATCAGTCTGGGTTTCAGTGGAGAGTTTTAGTGTCTAAATGCTCTTTCAGAAGAAAAGTTTGGGAGAAACACTCAATACCTGGAATTTTTTTGGCATGAAAATGGTCAAATTTAAAGATATTGAAGATGGGCACAAAATAACGGCTCCTGGAGACTTCAGTCTAAAAATATTGGTATGTCATATAAATATTGGCCCTTAAAAACCCGTACTGGTTGAACTCATCATTACAGATGAACACCACCAGTCAACAGTCTGGACCCACCTGACTGAATGTTTTTCATTCTCTTAAAGCCAGTTTGATCTAAAGGCTTCTGCTTAAATGCTTGAAATTTGTTTCTTAGACAAATATAAATAGTGAAGTTGATCCTATGTATGAATTTCTTTCCAAAGCCTTTGCCTTTCCATCAAGGCAAAGGGCGGCTACTTTAAAGAATCTAAAATATAAGATAGTTTTTTGGTCACTGCATAATTCCATTTGTGTTATTTCATAATTTCGATGTCTTTACTGTTATTCTAAAATGTGGAAAACAGTAAAAATAAAGAAAAATGTGGTGTGTCCAAACTTTTGACTGGTAGTGTATCCTCGGCAGGACTGCGCAATAAAATGAAAGAATAAATAAATAAATAAAATCAATCCTATTGCGAACCCATTAGGATTAAGGTTAGGGCATGTAGCGGTGAGGGTTAAGGTTCAGGTTAGGGGTTAAGAAATAAATGTAGTCAGTCAAAGGCCTTCACAAGTATAATAATACACACCCGTGTGTGTGTGTGTGTGTGTGTGTGTGTGTGTGTGTGTGTTGCAGGTTTGCATGCTTCAGGAAGAGAGCTGAGCGTGACAAACATCTGCTGAGCGGAGGGAGGCAGTGAGTTAATATCAGAGCCGGAGGGAGAGCCTGCGTGCTCCTTGCATTAATCCTTATTGAAATATTGCATTAGGGAGAAAATACCTGAAACGCTTTTTGATTAAATGTCTATAGAATGGATTAACCGTGGGATCCATCTGCTCGATTACTGTACATACAGGCCATTGTGTTGGGAAGGTCAGCAGCAGAGGGAAATTCACTTTAGTCGGTGGAAATGCTTCATTAGAGCATCTTCGTTCATTTGTTGCTTTACTTTATTATGTTGCTTATTTTTATTCTTATGCTTTTAGCTATAGGGATGGGACGATATGTTTATCTCACCATACGATTCGATACGTGATATGAGGTTCACGATTCAATAAAACCACGATAAGATGTCATAAATAAAAATTCAGTGACGACAAAGTCTTCTGTTTATTTCTGAGACACAAATCTTTCTAGCGATGCCATTGGCTCGCTAGAATGTAAACAACAATTTAAAAATGTCATTACAAAGTGACAATAATATAATTTGGATGGAGAGCTTGTGAAACTGTGATGATCGAGAGTCTCATTTGTGATTACTACAGCAGAATAACATGGAGCTGATATCACCATTCATTTTTCTGACCCATGTAGGGGAAAAATAAGCTTCACCCTTGTGGGTCAAAATGAATGAGCAAAGGTTCAGGAGTCTTCTGTGGATTCTTTATTCAAAACATGCATGGAGAGAAAACCTTAAGCACACACACTCAGGTGGACTGCAGGATATTCTCTGACAAAGGGTAGAAATGTCAGTTTCTTTACACACTTCAGTATGTATAGATGCTTTGTTCATCCTTTTCTAAGAAATCAATATATGGCTAATGTAATATGCACGCTTCAAACTAGTCAAAACCAGTTCTACAATACACACCAACATAAAGTCTATTCTTACATGATTGTCTCTAACAATGAACACTAGTCTGAGGCTAAACTTCTACATCAGTGGAAGTCATAAATGCACTCATGACATGACGTGTGACTTCTTCATGTGATCAGAACATGATCAATACTAACAATACTCCACTATGATATTCAGGGCAAAGGACACAGTGTTCTATTTTATTTCCCACACCCACCATACAGATTGTCACATTTTTGAATCGCGATATTGAATGTCGATACATCGTCCCATCCCTACTTTCAGCACCTTTTACTCTTTGTTCATCATCCGCACCTCTGTTCTCTGCTGCTGCACTGACCTAATTTTCCCTCGGAGATCAATAAAGTTTATTTTATCACTGGCGCCGACGCCAGATGAGACATGAGCTGACCTAGACGGACCGAGACACAGAACGAGACGGCGGTCTTCATCGGACTTCCCACAAAGCTGCGGTGTTATAAACGGGCCTCTCCAAATCCCGGCTTCTTTCTGAAAAGCCTGATGGAGTTTATTACTGCCGCCGCTGAGGCTCCATCTGCAAATCAGCAGAAAGGCTCCTCGCCCTGCAGGGCTAAATCCTCAACACGCCTTCAATCACGGGATTAAAGGCCATCAAGCTCTGCATGTTGATGGAGTGAAGAGATGAGCATGGATGTGACTTCTCTTCCTGCCACACTGCTGCAGGCTCAAACACAGCTACAGAATACTGAATACCTGTGTGTGAAATGATATGTAAAGTTTACTGTCCCTTGAATGTCTTGAATCATCCCTTTGTACTGTATGTGAGGTGTCAGTATTTTCCTATTTGTCATCACTGACCTGCTATTTATTTGCTGCTATCAATGTCTCTAGCCAGACTCTTCTCTTCATGGTTCCTTGGTGGTGGAACGAGTTACCAAACTCCATTCGATCCACAGAGTCCCTCTCAATCTTTAAGAAAAGGCTAAAGACCCAGCTCTTTAGTGAACACCTTCTGACCTGATGGACTGTAATAAAAAAAAAAAGGCTAGGCAAGGCAGCTTTATTTGTATAGCACATTTCATACACTGGGGCAATTCAAAGTGCTTTACAGAGTAATAAAAATACAGTAAAGGTAAAAGATTTACAATTAAAAAGTGCAAAAGTATAGACGAGATACAAAAGATAAAAGACTTAACTAGTGCAGTTCAAATCAAGTGAAATAGGAAGATAAAAGAACACAACAAATACTCCCACTTTTAGATGCACATTGTGAGTGAACCCATATGTTTTTCTGTAATTTTCTTTTCCCCTGTCCTTCCTGATTCTACTCTTGATCTGATATTTACGTCAGATCTCACTGCCTAAGGCAGACAAGAATCATAGATTCTCCTCTTGGTCAAAAACCTCACCATCCACAGATGGATGAGAATCATACAGGGTAAAGCTCTGTCCCCCCCACATATAGTGTTCACTCATGCACAAGTAAGCATTACCTGGACAAGACGAATGAAAATTCGTACTTGTCCGTGTCAGCTCTGTTGGGATCCTGAACAGAAACAGTTAAAATGAAAACTATTTAAAAGCTAAGCTGAAAAGATAAGTTTTTAGCCATTACAGGGTAGAGTAGGCAGTGTAAAATAGGAACTTGGTCAGGACTTAAAAGTGGTCAGAGTCGGGGCTTGTCTAATATCATCTAATATAAAAAAAAAAAAAAAAAAAATCTTTATCTGCCTCTATGCACTGCCTCATAGCACTAGGTCCTGTTGGACCAGATCTTAGCTTTATGGCACTTACTCTCATTGTTCTCTCCTGACTAGATCCTTGCTTGTGTTGTATTAAAATCTCATGTGTACGTCGCTTTGGATGAAAGCATCTGCCAAATGGGAAATTGTAAATTATTTATCTGTTATCTGTATATATGTACATGTTATGCTTTATTTATCCACAGAAGATTTACTGAGCATACATACTGTTTTTAACAGTGTTCTGCTTCATACTCATACAGTTTCAAACCTGGTAGCTGGTACAATCACAGTCTTGTGCTTTGGCCACTGAGCAGCTCTACTGGCTCCTGGACAGTAGTTACTGAGGAAGGGGAAAGTGTTTCTCATTCATTCATCCTCACTCAGATTTTCATGGCACAAGCTTGCTTCTCCAGCTTCAAGACTAGAGAAGCAAGGCTAAAGGCAGTAAAAACCCCCAGAGGTCAGCACAGGTCACTTTAGATAACAAAGAGACTGATAACAACAGGGAGGCCATCAGTGAAGAGCCAAGACCTCCACAGTCCTCAGTGCACAGAAGGCTCCGGGGAAAGAGGAACGTTGACATTTATATAATAATATAATTGAACCATTTGGGAAACAGTTCTCCTTGGACCAGAGCAACACAGGAACCAATTCAATTCAAAACAACTTTAATATCCCACTAGGGGCAATTAGTTACGAGCGGCTTGTTGTACACAGAAAAACACAGTAACATCCAACAACATACAAATAAACAATACACCATGGAGCTAAAATGTGGAATAAAATCTATATATAATGTTGATAAATAAACTTGGTAAACACAATAAAAGATCAGATTAAAAAAAAACAAAAAAAAAACCTACAGAGCATTTAAAAGTCAGATTGCAGAGGGGATAAATGATTTTGAATGGCGGTTAGTTTTACAAGCAGGTAAAAAAAACATAACGACGCCCTGATGGCAGCAGAGAAAATTCACTGGTAAGAACAACATGTCCAGAAGAAGCCAAAATACTCGCTAATTTCCGGAGGATTTGTTGGTTGCAGAAAGAATTCAGGTCTCTTTGTTTCACTCCGATGATCTGAGAACAGATTTTAACAACGCTGTTCAGACTGTTTCTGTCTTTTACTGTGAGGCTGTGAAACAAACCAGCAGATAAAAGAAAAACTCAGGAGACTCTCAATAAAAGATCGATAAAAACGACAAAGGATGACGGAGCTGACAGAAAAGGAGTTTAGTTTACGGAGGAGGTGAATTCTCTGTTGCCCCCTGCTTCACAATAGGCCTGAGTGTTCACATCAAATTTAAGATGGTCATCAAAAATAGTACCCAAATATTTGTATGATGTGACAATTTCCATACTTTCATTATGTATGATGCACTCTTTGGCTGCATCACTGTTACATCTAAAAAGTGTACTTTCTCCTCCCAAACTAATTTAACATAATCTGCCTTCAGCGGCTCATTTAATGTGCATTTAATGAGTATATTGGCTCATGGTGAATCTGTCAGTTTCCTCTTGGGAGAAGCTTTTGTGACAGAAACTCTCCGGACTGTTCTCTTTCATCACCAAACTGTCAGAGCGCCGTGGCACAAACCGCACTGCTTTGGAAAGGAAATGAAAAGAGGTGATTTGATTGGTCATGGCTGATGCCACACCCACCACACCTACTGATAATATATTTCTCCTAATCCGAACTCTGTTAGCAACTGCGGCGCAGGTACACACCTGGCCATGAAGTTCAGTTGCTCACACTCTGCACCTTTGACTATATTTTGCGCTGTGTGTGTCACAGTAACCTACATTTGGAAACAAATCCACCTTATCAGATTCACTTTTACTCACAGCATTACTGAATTTACCCACAGCCACACCACAACCATCTCTTTCAGCTAGCTCTCTGTTCTCTCTAGCCCAGTTGTTAGATATTTAGACTTTATTTGCATCTGATTTTCCACTAGAGCTCCATGATGGACGGGGTTACTGGGAGATTGGTGACACAACTGCAAATCCTCTATCCAGTACTTTCATAAAGACAATATATGTGTGTGTGTGTGTGTGTTTGCATGAGTGTGTATGTGTTTGTGTATTTGTGTGTAGGTGCATGTGCGCAACATTTAATAAAACAAGATGCTATGATTTTTACTTTGATGAAAAGTAGAACATGGGTCGATCATAACCACTCCATCAATTCTGTTGTTGGACTTTAACTATAAGAGTTACGTTATAAGAGAATACGTTTAAATCATTATCATACATATATCGGCTACTTGCTAATTCTGAAGTTTTATTTGAGCCATGATTTAATTAACTGATGTATTCGACCGCATGGCGATGCCTGATGCTACCATCAAAACTTGAATATTGATATTTTTAGGACTGTTTCACGCACTTTTCCAGCTAGGTTTGCATGGCTTGTAACTCTGATCTGTAGTTTCATCTGCATGAAAAAGCAGCCAAATCGAGTGTGAAACACCAAGCGAGCCTACAGACACACAGCGGTGTTTGGCTGTGATGTAGGAGCAGCTTGTTTATCAATCAAGGTTAATGTGAGCTGTCCTGGTTTAAACAGATGGATAGATGGATTATCAGTGCAGCAGGAGCAGGTTTCTGTCTGAGTAAATCAAAAACCAGCCATGTTCTCCTCGATTACAGCAGGTCAGTGATGAAGTCCCTCCCTCCCACAGCAGCAGCAGTGATGAGCCTGTCTGGGTCGACGGAGCTTTACTCTTTTATTGGCCTGCAAATGCAATCCATCCAGAGATGCTGCTGCTGCGGAAAAATACACACAACTGTGATGTTTTTCTTGTCTGTACTTGAATTAAAAGTTCAGCATTTCGTGAAATCTGTTAAAACCTCATAGATTATTCTCAGCAGTACGTGGGAGTCAATGAGAAAACAAGCATTACTTTCTGAAGAACTCCGAAATAATTTTTTTTTGTGTCCAACAGCAGTGTTATGTATTTACGCATCCACCTATAATGCTGATGATTTAGTCTGTGTGTAAGTGGGCTGTCAGACAACCGGTGGGGTCAGGAGTGGTGTAGAAAGTAGGTTGGTGGGTGGGTGGGGCGTCTGTATGTGTGTGTGTGTGTGTGTGTGTGTGAGACAAAGTTAAATCAATGACAACACATTCATATAAAAAAATAAAGGGAAGTCAATGGGAAAAAGCTCTGATCCTAAAAAGCAGATTTTTTTTCTGGATATATGACTTTTTTTTTTACATGATGTTGATGATATTTCATCAGTTTTGTGCACTTCAGTCAGCATATAGAACACAGTGGAAATAGGAATTTGCAGCAGAGCAAAGTGAGCTGGTGTGATAAAGAGTAGACAAAGTGCCTTTTGTCTACTCTTTATCATCATACTGTATGTCACATTCAGTAAGTCAACAGCAGCTGAGACAAAGGAGACTGTGGATCAGTTAGACCTCCGAACCTGAACTGAGACAGTGGGCTGAAGGCAGGAGTTCTCTTCTTCCAGTCTTTGTACCTTAATTTGTATGATAATTGCCTCATTTTATATTTCTCACATTGCTTCGCTGATGTTTTATTTCACCCTGTGCACAGCACTTTATATTGTTTATCTGTTATCTTTTTATCCTTTGTAAAGCACTTTATAAATTTGTTTTGAAAGATGCTCTGTAAATAAAGTTGCTAGTTATTACTATTATTATTACTATTGTTATGTCCAAAAAATAGAAAATAAAAATCCACTAGACTTAAAATGAGTCAATCAATGAGTTGAAGACGTTTCAATACTCATCCAAGAGGCTTCTTCAGTTTTATTTAGTGCTGGGGAATTCCCTGGCATTTAACCAAAGTAACAAATTAATAAAGACAAAGTAACAAATTGTTACTTTGTTGTTTTTGTTGTTTTCTTCAAACTGAGTACCACTGACTATGTACGGAAGAGGATTAGGGCCACATGTGAAAAATTTATTTGAGTTCTGAGTTTAAAGTCAGAATTCTGACTTTAAAGTCAGAATTCTGACTTTATTCTCAGAATTCTGACTTTAATCTCAGAGTTCTGAGTTTAAAGTCAGAATTCTGACTTTAAACTCAGAACTCAAATAAATTTTTCACATGTGGCCCTAATCCTCTTCCGTAACTATGTATGTGGAACTATGGACCAGTGAAACTCCCTGTAGACATGCTGGGAAGTTATAGCAGCAGCCACCAGCCAAATGCAGGTACGTATTTATTCAGTCATTTATTTTCTTTACCTGTTTTTTTTATCGATCTTGTTTTTATCTGTTTGCATCCTTGTTTTCTGCAAAGCACTTTGTGACAAACCTGTTTGCCAGAAGCGCTCTGTGACTTGACTTGGCTTTGAAGAAAGTAAACCAATAAACACCAAGATAATCACATCTTTCTCTTACTGAATTAAACAAATATCTATCCATATGTGTCAGCTATTTCGGTGTGTGTGTCCAGATGTTGTGTGTGATGCTGCTGATGCCGCTGTGTCCAGATCGGGACACGCACCACCATGTCCGCTGTCCAGCTGTCAGGTTCGACATCTGTCCGGCCGCCGGCGGGACGCACGGCTCTCGGGGGGAAAGCGGTTGGGATTTGTCCAGCGGAGATTATTCTCCCGGCGTGCAGACGGCAGCTGTAATTACTCCTCACGTGTCTGAAATGTGGGCCGGGCTCCGCTGGAGGAGAGGAGGATCATGGGTAGAGTGGGAGGCGTGACTCGGAGCGGAGGGTTCCCTGGGTAATCCCGCCGCCCCGGCTGACACCAGATGACAGAGAGCTGTGTGACAGAGTGATGTTCGCCTTATTAATGCTTTAATCATTTCCTGAAACAAACTGCAAAAAGTGTCAGATAGCGAGAACATATGGTGATGTGTGATGTGTAGATGAACTTGTATTTTTAAAAATGTTTGTTTAAGAATGTAAAAAAGACATAATCAAACACTCATCGCAGTGGGTTGTAGTCTAGGGCAGTGGTTCTCAACCTTTTTGGCTCGTGACCCCTTAAAACCACTTGATGCCTACTGGTGACCCCCGTTACAGGAGCGCATAGAGAAAGAACGATATAAAGGATGTTTTATCTTTTTTCAGCTTGTTTCAATGAAAGCTGTTTAGTATTTCTGCTTAGTTTAGTGTAGCTAAAAAAGCAAAAAAGTTGAGAAAAAAACTGAAAAAATAGACATGATAATAATATAGTATGTATGTAGTATGTATAGTAGAAATAGATTTTTTTCCCCCCTATCCCATAAATCATCTCACGACCCCTGAAAATTATCTCACGACCCCCTGGGGGGGTCCCGACCCCCAGGTTGAGAGCCACTGGTCTAGGGTAAAGTAAAGTGCATTACAGTAAAGTATTACTACAGCAAAGTGCGAGTGCCTATCTATTTAACAAGCTAATAGCTGTTGGAACAAATGAGTGCGTGTGTCTGTTTGTTTTAATCCTCGGTACCTTGAGACGGGAACCTGAGGGGAAGAGTCTGGACTCTGAGTCTAGTGGGTGGTCAACATCAAGAAGGATGGCATGGGCTTCCTGCAGGGCTCGTCTCTTGAATAATTCGGGCAGACCGGCCTGACTGACTCCTATAACCTTGCTGCAGTGCCTCACAATCCGGCTAAGAGCGTTTTTACTTTTCACACTTAGATTTCCGAACCAACAAATCATAGAAATCACTCAATACTGACTGAATAAAAGATTTGTAAAACATGGTCATTAGTGTCTTTGAATAAAAGGAGTAACGCCTGCACACTTGCTCCATGCCACAAAAGTTTACTGTTGACAACGTTTCGATCCTCCTTGGATCTTCGTCAGGTCAGAAAAGTTTGAAAAATAGAAACCACGCCCATATTTATACATCATGCACTCCCATAGGCTGACAAGCTCTATGGTGGCAGGTGTGGTTAACCATCCAAACCGCCCAGGGTGATAAACATCCAAAAATACTTAAACAAATCAATAAAGTACATAGAAAACAAATACATAGAGCAAAAAACAGTAGTACAAAAGCCATACTTCAAAAATATCAAACATACATGTATATCAGATATATAAACATAATATCATATACAGAATCCCATATATCAAAAAATACTACATAACCTACGTTCAAAAATTTTTTTTTTGTATTCAGTTAAGGAAAAGAAGAAATCTTAAATTCATGTAAGAAGTTGGGTCTTAAACCCTTCTATAAAAAGTCAGCTGGATCGAATCACAATAAGGAAAAAATAAGGAAAAATAAATGAAAAGGAAAAATAAATAACAATGGAAAAACATACAATACAGGTATGTGTGGCAGGGTCTAGAAAAATACCCATATATGTAGGGAGAGCCATCATGATACTACCACCATTTTTGTTTTTTATTTTAGAGAAAATGTTTGATCTCATACTCTTTAGTGTCTCATTAGTGTCTTGTCAACATTGAAAGACCTCAGTTTCCTCAAGCAAAACAAGCGTTGTTGACCCTTCTTACATAAGACATCAGTGTTTGTGTCAAAGCACAGTTTGCCGTCAATGACAGTTCCCAGATACTTATATGTCTCGACACTCTCCACCACCTGGCCCTTGATAGTGGTATGTGTAGGAGCCAGGGGTTTTCGTTTCCTCACCTCAATTCGGCCACCTCTGGATCGCTCGACTCTCTGTACTGCAACACTTGGATGGATGCTGCGTCCCCCAGGCTGCTGTCAGACACCTTGCCTAGGCTTCCTGACAGGCTTCTCAGTGACGGTTGGGATGGTTGCACCGGGCAAACACTGAACCGGAACTTGGCGACCACCTTTCCTCTTCTCAGCACCATCGGTCTCGGGCCGGTTTGAACCTCATCCGGGCCCACTCCACTCCAGCTTCTCGAGCCCTTGCGGGATCCATCTACTACAGCCTGGGACTGACTCTGTAGTGACTGTGAGGTCGTCCATAAACGCCCTGATAGGTGGCTGGTGTTGAGCAGATTTTGTCTTGGGCCCTCTGCCTTCTGGCTCAGCCGAATTTGTGAGCACGTTCATCGCCGGGGAGAACAGGATCACAGATATGGGACACCCGGTGATTATCCTGATCTCCATCTTGTGCCATCCTGATGTAGCTGCTCCTGAGGACGCTCAACCTGAAGTTGCTGTAGCAGTCAGCGATGAGGTCTCTGATTCTGCTGGGGACATGGTGTTTTGCCAGCTGCACCACCTTGTGTGGTTTTGAGCCATATGCATTTGTCAAGTAGTCAAGTCAAGTAGAACTTTATTTGTCCCCAGAGCGGCAATTGGTTGTGCAGCAGTAAAAAAAATAATAACACACAATATCACAATACACACACAATATCACACAATATCAAAAGACAAGTAAAAACAGAAGTAGTACTACTAAAATTAAAGCAATATTTACCAAGCGTGGTTGGGTGGTCGAGCTGATGTTACCTTTTACTGTTGGAGTTTAGCAGTGAAATGGCTGAGGGTCTGAAAGAGTGTTTGTATCTGTTGGAGTTGGCTAGTGGGTATTTGAAGCAGGAACCCGAAGGCAAGGTGTGAACCTCTGGGTGCAGGAGGTGGGTGCTGTCAGACAAGATGGATTCTGCTTTCTTTAACAACTGTTTGTTATATAAATCAGACAGACTTTTCTGAGTACCTGTGATACTGCTACAGACCTTGATCACCTTAGTTAATGCATTTTCCTGTTTAAGATTGAGAGAAGCATACCAACAGATAAAATAAAAAATAAAAATCGACTCAATAAAGGATCTGTAAAACAAAGTCATCAGGGACCGATCAACACCGAACTTCCCCAGCTTCCTCAGAGAAAAAAAGGCGCTGCTGGCTTTTTCTACACAGCATATTGGTGTTACAATCAAAGCTCAGCTTATTATCAATTATAGTGCCCAGGTACTTGTATGACTCAACGATTTCTACATCCTGACCATTAATTTTAGTGTTGACAGGATTGGAGTGATGACGTCTAAAATCAATACACATATCCTTGGTCTTTGTCTCATTTAATTCCAAAAAGGCTTCTTGAGACCATTTAGAAAAATAATCTGTGACAGGACCATGGGACATTTCATTTGCAAGGTCGACCTACAACACTGACAAGTTGCCCTTGTCTCCCTGGCCTCTCTGATGAGTTGTGTTACCTGTGACATCACCAGCTTGTCACTACACTTCTGCCCCACCTGCTCCTTGGTGAACTTCAAGGCACTTTTGGGCTCTTTTTTGCGACGGCGCCTCCGATGCCACTCGACATAGCGCGATGATCTTCTTCCTTAGGATGCGTGTCAGCTGAGCCAGGCCTGTGCGGTCCTCTCCTCCTGCCTGCTTGGACTGGCACCTTAGGGCAGTGGTTCTCAAAGTGGGGTCCGGGTACCCCCAGGGGTCCGTGGCACTCTGCCAGGGGGTCCGTGAAAAGTTTTCAGATTCATTCATTTAAATTATCATGATATAAAAAAAAGTATTTTTGAAATGCACTTCAAATTAGCACTTTTCTCCTGATTTGCCTTTGATATATTATATCTCTTGTGTTGTTCTTTCACATAACTAAGACTATAGAAGTGTAAAAAAATAGGCTACGTAAGATTATTCCAAGGGACATACATGTCAAGTCAAGTCAATTTTTATTTATATAGCCCAAAATCACAAATCAAAATGAGGGGGCCCCCGGTATATTCTCTATCTTGAAAGGGGTCCTTGGCTGAAAAACAATTGAGAACCTCTGCCTTAAGGTCTTCAGCTCCTGCCTGATATTGTGGATCCTCACCTCTCTTTGGTTCTTTGAGTAAGGTCCTTTGGGGCCTTTTTTTTCCCCTCATCTACAAATCTTTCAGATGCGAGGCTCATGATGATTGCTGTCATGGCTTGAAGTTTCCTGTTGACATCTCCCCTACTGTTGCCTCCAGAATTTGGTCTATATATCGTTATCAAACTGGTTCCACAGTGATGCCATGTTAGCTGCTGGCCACTTGATCCGCTTCCTCTCAGACTTGATACTGGAGGGAGTCATTGCGACACTTGGAGGTTCCGGGTACTATAGGGTGACTCTGGTCCTGGCTCCTCCTGCGTCTCACCAGGTCGGACACCTGTCCCCTGATAGATAGATAGATTGATCCATTGATTGATTGATTGATTGATTGATTGATTGATTGATTGATTGACTGATCGATTGATTGATTGAAAAGATTTAAAAGAAGCCACAAAAATGTGTAACTCTGGAAATTTGACGAATTCACATATTGACATATTTGCA
The DNA here is from genome assembly GCF_046629955.1 of Centroberyx affinis. Classification (NCBI taxonomy): domain Eukaryota; kingdom Metazoa; phylum Chordata; class Actinopteri; order Beryciformes; family Berycidae; genus Centroberyx; species Centroberyx affinis. Next base: position 76,354 of record NW_027280225.1, on the reverse strand, counting down.
CAGATTTATATAATACGCTAGATCAGTGGTTCTCAACGTGGGGTCCAGGGACCACCAGGGGTCCTTGAGGGAGTTCCAGGGGGTCCCCAGCAAATGGATGAATTGTTAAACTTCAGCATTTCATTTACAAGAAGTTAGAGAATGTAGAAGAATGACTATTTTGATCATAGTTTCACTGTTATCTCTCTACCTACAATACAGACAGTCATGGAATTCTGGACAAAATCATATCTAACAGTAAAAATATTCTCAGATTTGGGTCCGAGAGACAAAATCTCATCAAAAAGGGGTCTGTGGCCCTAATGTGGACTAAACTAGTGGTCCTTGATGTGAAAAAGGTTGAGAATCACTGCTCTAGATGATTAATTACAGATAAAAATTTCCCACAGGATACATCTTAACAATGATATAGAATTACTATAATAATATTCCATAATTTGGAATCGCTCCCAGGGCTGTTGTGATGGTTTTCCTGGGAGAATACTGCGTGTGTGAGCGTGTGATTCCACGCTTTCTGCATCTGACTCAGTAAAAGACTGCAGCTGTAATCCCATAAGAGGCTTAGTTTTCACTCTGGTGAAGCTGCATACTGTTGGCACAGAGCGGTAAACAAGCTTTGTCATGCAGTCGCTCCGGCTGCCGCATCACGAGAAGAAAGACTCTGCCTCACAACCGGCTGATTTAACAGGAGCAACAACAAAGAATATCAGGAATAGGGGGGTTTTCTTCAGGTATAGGTCTTCATGTTCTCAGTGAAAAAGAGTCAGGAACATTACATGATTTACAGTAAAACCTTCACTGAGAACATCCTGTGTTTCTTCCTCATCTGCTGGTTTGCAGGAACAGAATCCGTCTGCAGGTCAGAGTCAACTGGCCTCGTTTTATGAGCAACAGGTGGCCAACAAAGCATCATGGGAGACTGTACCCACCCTGTGTCAATGCATGGTAGAGTCCAATTCAGTTCCTGGAGTTGGAGGGTGAATGTGAATGTCACCCAGCTGTAAGGAAACAGCATGCGAATTGAATTGGAATGACAGGAAACAGAATTGAATTCCATTAAATTCCATTAAATTGCACTTCTAAGAGAGGCTGACTTGGACTCGAGTCAGACTTGAGTCACAGTTTTAATTGCTTGACACTTGACTTGATGCATGAAGATGGGTTCTGGTGACTTGGGACTTGACTTTGACTTGTACTTTGATGAAACGCATGCAGACTGTGAACGCTATTCTTGTGTGTGTTCCAGAGGAGGGGACTTGAGTCACATGACTTGGACTCAAGTTTAATTTTAATTAACTTGACTTGGGTTCTGGTGACTTGGGACTCGACTTTGACTTGTACTTTGATGACTTGAAAAGGTTTCTAAAGTCTCGACTTGAGATCTTGTGTTTGTGTAAATGACTCAGATTGAAAGTGATGAGATTTGTTCCAGCAGACGACTGAATTTAAATTCTGTTTTCTGAATTTGTATGGAATGATTGAATTTATTGAAGTTGAAACTGATTATAGAAATCAAACTCATGATGCTCTTACCAAGTTTTTATCCTATTAAAACCATATTGCATTGAAAAGTCCTAGATATTTAGTTTTCTTTAAGATATTAAATTGATACTGGACTCTTGATTTGTTCTGACTTGACTTGCTGTTCTACATTTAGACTTGAGACTTCACATTAATGACATGGACTTGACTTGGTAATCTACATTTAGACTTGAGACTGACTTGGGACTCGAGCAAAGTTGACTTGGTCATCAACGTCTCTGAAACCTAGAGGATGCAGTGTGTGTGTGTGTGTGTGTGTGTGTGTGTGTGTGTGTGTCAGTGTTATTGTGGACTTCAGTTCCCGTTCTCCTTTACAAAGTGTCATCATCTGTTTTCATTTCATGCTGTCTATCATTTCATTTCAGGACATGTTGGAAACTCATCGTGAACCGCACTCTTCAGTCCGGTGTCAGTGTGTTGCAGGAAGTGAGCAGTGGGAGGCGCCACAGACCAGCTTCTGATCATGTGATTTACCTGCAGATCAGGAAACCACACTGTTTCGCCTTCAAAATAAAAGCGTAAAATTTGTGACGTGAAAATAATTAGTTTGAATTTAGAGTTTTTTCAGTATAGAGCAACAAACCCATATCAAAATACTTAAGGAAAACACTTGATTCAACATGATGTGGCACTATAGCTGTAAGATAGATATTTTAAATATATAAAAGATATAAATAGTATCATGATGAAGGAATACATTACAGATGGTAGCTAAATTTAGAGCTAAAAAAAACACATACATTTGATGAATGACATTTGAGGACCACTTATTTATTTATTTATATTTTCATCCATCCATCTACTAATTTATTGATTGATTGATTCATTCATTCATTCATCCATTTATATAGCCTATATTTATTCTTCCATATATCCATTTAGTTATTTATCTATTCATTCATTCGTCAGTTTTTACATTTATTTTTTCGTCCATCTATTTATTTATTTAGTTATTTATTCGATCATTAATTATTTTTATCAACTTCTTATTTTTTATCATCATTCATCCATCCATCCATGTATTCGTTGGTGTAGGCTATTTATGCATCCATTCATTCCTTCCTTTCTTTCTATTCGATCTATATTCACATTGTATCTGTGGCTGTTCAAAAAAAACAAAAAAACGTTATTTTGAAAGTTTTGCTCGGTCTTCGCTCTGTCCGGTGACGCGCGAGAGGAGCGGCCCAGTTACCTTCAAGGTGTTGCTCATTGAGAAGTTAATGACGTCCTCCCACACACACACACACACACACACACACACACGGGTATCAACGAGCATGAGTCAGTGACTCAGTTTCAGATAGGTTTTCTTCGGAATTTTATTCGGAAATAAAGGAACTGTCGTAACGAGAACCCGCTTAGGAAGGAAACTGATGTTGTTGCGAAAAAGTCGGCATTTCTAATGAGGTTCTAGAGTTTTTATTGATATGATTTTATTTTTTCTCATGAACACAAAGCAGCCAAGATTGACCCGCTCGGTAGTTTGAAGGAAGCACCATGCTGCTCCTCTGCCCGGCCGGCCCGCTGCTGCTGCCGCTGCCGCTGCTGCTGCTCACCGCGGCGGCCGCTTCCTCCGGTGAGTAACAGACACCGACACCGACACCGACACCACAGTATGTTTCATTATGGTGCTGACGGGGAAAAAACACTGGACTGTTTCTGTCAGTTAACACGATATAAAAAAAACCTCCTCACGAATCAACTGGGGGAGAGCTGGAGGTTTTATAGTCGACCCGCACAGGTTCAAGTTCTGTGACCTTTTTCACACCAAGGACCCTAGTTTAGTCCGCATTAGGACCCCCGTTTGATGAGATTTTGTCTCTCGGACTCAAATCTGAGAATGTTTTTTTTTTATTGTCGGATATGATTTTGTCCAGAATTCCATGACTGTCTGTATTGTAGGTAGAGAGATAACAGAGAAACTATGATCACAACAGTCATTCTCTTACATTCTCTAATTCTCTAACTGGGTTAACTTCTTGTAAATTAAATAATGCTGAAGTTTAACAAGACCCCCTGGAACCCTCTAATGGACCCCTGGTGGTCCCTGGACCCCATGTTGAGAACCACTGACCTATAGGATGTATATGATGTGTGTATAGGCTATAAACAGTATGCAGTATGTATATATCATGTTGTATGGTACATGACATGCCTTTGAGACTTGACTGTGATGAAGGGCGATATAAATAAACAAGACTAGACCAAGATCAATCATCACCATTTGTCATATGTAGCCTACACACAGTACAATGAAATTCAAGATGATGATGATGACTTTATTATTATTATTATTATTAGGCCATTGTTGTCATGGCTTCATACACTTTGAGTTAAGTGTGTTACCCCTCATGAAAAACAGCTATAGTAATCCTATAGTAAACTTTAAAATAGGCCCACTATACAGATACCACAGTGAAACTATAAAATATGCAGCGGTGTCAGGTAAAAAAAAGAAAACAAAATCCTATAGTAATACCATAGGAAATAAAAAAAATCATAAAAAAAACAAAAAAAATACCATAAAGCTTGACAAGGCCAGTAAACTTCCTGTTTGGGCCACACACTGTAAGCCTCTACAGGAATATTATAGGTGTTTTTCATCAGGGACTTTACAAACTGGAGAGAGATTATAATAAATTGTTAATTTATTTATTTATTTATTTATTAGATTTATAAATGTGATCAAGGTCCAAGCTCAATCACCCATGGGTGTGATGACAGTCTCCATTTCCCCAGTGAGTTTATGGTTTTATGATTTTCAGGTGCTCCACATGTGATAGCAAGATTACAGGGAAATTCATGTGTTTTTTTTTTCTGTAAGGGTTGTCTTGATGAAATAGACATCTCACAATTCATATCTAACACAGAGCCACAGCCACATAAACACACAAACACACACACAAAAACGTAAAAGAAACCACATCAAAAACCTAAAAGAAAACAGCTAAAACATACAGTATGTCAAATGCAGAAGTTGCTCAATCTTGTTTTATTTCCTCATCTTTTCATTATTGTAACCTGATGTGAAGGGTCACAGTATCACACCCTGCCCGGTTATATGACTGTAAGTGTGTTTGTAGTGTGGGGAAGAGTTGTGGGAATTGACTCTACTATTTGAAAGACTGGAGTTTCTGTTCCAAGTGTCATACAGTGGATGTGGTTTCACTTCTCATTTCCCGACAGAGTTTGGTTATTTTTCTTTGAAATTGCCAATACACACGCTGAAGAAGGCCCGAAACGTCCGTGTGGCAAATAAAAAGTCAATTTGGATCAGTTACTTTAAGGATCCAGCACCCAGTTGTGTTATCGTGAGTTGAGCGCGTTGTATCTTATTTTTTTTTTTCATTTTTTTTTTTTCTTAGCAACATAACTAACCGGTATTCTTCACGGTGCGTAGCGCTCACATTCCTGCTGATTGACACACAGTTTGCAAATCGTTCGAAGCTACCAGTGCCTCTTAAAATAAATTCCCCAGACCATAAAGCAAAGGCTGAGCAGAGGAATAAAGTGTTTTGCAAAGTCTGTTGTAAAAGAAAAAGGGGTGTGGGGGAATTTGTTGGACTCTTGACCCGCTTCAGCTTGTCTGCAATATCAGCTTCAGTAAAAGAGTGAAAGTGATTTGTGCTTTTCCATACAGTGACAAGTGACTCACACTGTGATGATTCAGCTGAGGGAAAACTGCAGCTCCAGATGCCTCAAAGAGGGAAATCCAGTTTACCCAGGATTCAATGTCATTAAAATAACAATTATAGAAAGGAAAGGAATAATGTCCAAGTCCATTCATCTCTATTCCTAATTCAACAAAACCTCTTTTAGTGTTGGCAGCCATCTTGATACATCAGTTTCTGTGTCTTTGTAAATGTCTTCAGCAGGGATGAGAATCAGCAAATGGATCCAAATCAATATGAAGAACACAGCGGCTAAATGTATAAAGACTTTAAAATACACCGTTGGTTAGATTAGATTAGATTAGCCTTTATTGTCTCCTTTGAGAGAAATTTGTCTTGGGCATTCGAGAGAACACAGGTGACGTAGCAGCACACAGCCTCTCTAGATACACACAATATATCCGTATACATGTACAATCAAACTACAGTTAACATTCAGTAACACACAGATCCATATACACCAGAACATACACACCAACAATATTGCCTGATGCCCTACACCAAAATATTGCACATTCCCCCAATAAAAGGTTGGTTCGGTTGCGCATGTTGGCAAAAATCGCTCTCAATAAACGATATTGCCATAGAATGCTGTCCCATGTTTTGTGGTTTTATGACACAAAAACAAGACAGATTTGGGGAAAAAAACATCTTCCGTATGATTTTCTCCTCTTGTTTGTTTGCTCCAGTATTTTTCTGTCATCCGTGCAACTTGGTTTGCTTGTTGTGTCGGTGATGTAGGGATGTAAACTTCTTCTACTGTTGCTCTCTTTCCCTCTGGGTAACAGCTTCAGCTAAATGCTCATCATGTAAATGAGATGTTTATTTTTTTATGATGGTAGAACACACCTGACTTATATTCTCATTTAGATCCGTGTTTCTCACTCCGGTCCTCGGGTCCCCCCCCCCCCTGTCCTGCAGCTCTTTGTTTCATCTTTGATTCTTGCACACCTGGTCTAATGCTGCTAATGCTGGGCCTGTTCAGGTAGATCTGTTTCCACTGCTCAACCAATCAGCATCAAGCCCTTAATATAGAAACAATGTGGATAGGACTCCAGTCTCTACAGCAGTGTTTCCCAACCCAGTCCTCAAGGACCCCTTTTCCTGCAAGTATTGGTTCCAGCTCTACTCTTGCACACCTGATCCAGTTAAGGTCTTAATGCTGATTGGTAGAGACAGATCTACCTGAACAGAGCAGCATGAAAGTGTGTAGGCCCCAGTGGGATCAGGTGTGCGAGAGTAAAGATGGAATAAAAACTTGCAGGACAGGGGGTCCTTGAGGACTGGGTTGGGAACCACTGCTCTACAGCATGCACACGGTTCTCTGTTGGAACCTGACTAACTGCAATAGAGACAGTGCATAAAATAGGCCAAGCCCATCGTGGGGGAAATCATTGCACCGCTCTCCATTCACTTTGTGTGACTGAATGCATGTAATTATTGCCCAAATTAAACATGCCTAAAAGCTGTTGTGTGGTGGGATTCACAGCCAACAAACTTGAAAACCGCGAATTACAGTTTTTTGGGCTCCCGAGTAAAACGAGGAGCCGTTAAGAAGAAAAATGTGGATCCAGGCTGTAAGGAGAGAGCAGCTGACTGTGGCTCATGGTAGAAGAGGGGGGAAACTTTGGGACCCCGAGAGTAAATACACTTATAATGTGGCCAGTATTTTGTCACTGGTCAGTAACTTACCAGTAATTATCTAGTTATATTCTTGTAAGATAACCTGTATGTTAAAATGTGTTTAAAAGCTGCCATGCTGTCCTAACATTAGCTAACATTACTGAGCCGGTTCCTCTCTATAGAACAGATGAGTTGTGTTCATGTGGGTCTCAGGATAGTTTGCTCTGTACTGACTGTCAGTCCAGGGTGCAAAAGTAATGAGAAATCTCACTGACTTGTTAGCTAACATAAGAGAGTTAACTTAGCAATAATCCACTTTAATAACCAATGTCACGTCAGCGTTGCTCAAACTTATAGTCTGAAAAGCATAGCTGTATTTCAAATTTTTAAATATTAAGTGAAATTATTCAAGGTCAACATATTATCTTACCTGGTGATTAAATGAAGTAGTGGTAAATGTCAAAGTATTTGGCAAGTGCAGCTTTATTGGAGTTTGGAGCTTTATTGGAGTAATGAAAAAGGACATTGATGGAGGCCAATTAAGTTTATTATTTCAATGTACATTTCCCTCTCTGTTGGAGGCAGTGTGCTGAAATAATTCTTTGACAGACTTATTCCCCCACGGCGATCTGGAGGGATCACCGTGGGGGAATATTGTTTTCCCCCACAGTGGGCCTGGCTTTCGAAGTATTTTTTAAGGATTTATGGATGTGCTTTCCCATTCCTTGTTGTTGTGAGGCTCCCTGTGGGCTTCCTGCTTTTCTACCACTTTTTTTTTCTGTTATCTGGCTTTATCCTCACAACCTTGTTATCACATCTTTTGTTCAAGCGACAACCTGAATTATCAATTGATAACTGACTGCTCTCCTGTTTGAGCCTGTCTTCAGTTTGAAGGCCAGTTGTTTGCTGATGGCACCTTAACACTTTGACTTCAAGCTGTAGCCTACCAGTCTTCTCAGATGATTACAAAGGGGTTGGGAAGTATTTAGGGTTGACATTTTATTGGAATGCTGAAGTGCAACCTGGTGGCTTAATGCTGGAAAAACAAGCGTCACTTTATAGAACTGCTGTATATCTACTTCCTTATTGGCACAGTGCTGTTATGCAGGTCAAAGGATGAAGCGTGTTCAGGTGGAACCGGACTTGCTTAAGGACAAGTATGACTGATTGTTTATTAAAGTGTCATACACATAAGGTGCCCAGCCCACATGGACTTACATGACACTACCAATTAGTTACATGGGTGTAAATCCTAAAAAATAAAATAAAATAATAAAAGAGCGAGGAATATGGAAGCTGCCCTTTCTAACACACAGTTCAAGTTTTTTTCATAATCATCTACCCAAAAGAAATTCATAAAGACAGAAGTCCTTTTGCTGTACACACACATTTCTTAGATTCAACATCTGCCGGACAGTAGAACACAAAATCTCATTCTCATTTTCTCCCAAATCACAAAGTAGGAAAAAATGTTTGTTCATCTTCAGGAGTTTTACTGACTCTACCTCTATCTTTCAGTGGCTAGTGGTAATGGAAATTAACTAAACTGTTCACGCACTGCCATGCAAATATGAGTGTAATGTGGTTCTTGTATGGGCAAAGCTGTGGAAATGGAGCTGTGTGTGTGTGTGTGTGTGTGTGTGTGTGTGAGAGAGAGCGAGTCTTGTCTGTACAGATATGCTTTGATTTGCATAGTGAGTCTGTGATGGATGAAGCAGTTATCTAGCTCTTCTGCATGGGCAAAGAGTGAAATCACTTGCTTTTATCAATACACAGGGATAAATATATTGATATGATTTGTTCATACCCATTGTAGTCAGTACCGTTTTCTCTGTAAAGCATTTAAGAGTAAGTCTTACATTTGCTTTATGAATAGTTTTTAGTAGTGTAAGTCACTCTGTGGTCGGCCCCAAAATTTTCAAAAAACTTTATCTCAGTTGGTAAATCAGAGGTTCGTCACACCAGAGATCCTCGGTTCTGATCCCAGGTGAGTCAGTTTAGCTTGAACATGTCTTCACGCGTGCTGACCCAAGTTCATGCCTCTTCTGAGGATTGTCTAAAGGCATTATGGGAAACAGGAAATCACCAAAAGAGGTAGATGAGTCAGGTTGAGGGAAAGTGGGAACAACAAAACAGAAAATTATAACAGTTCATCACAAAACAACTCCTGGAATGCATTGAGCATCACAGATTGAAGATACACTATATTGCCAAAAGTATTCACTCACCCATCCAAATAATTGAAATGTGGTGTTCCAATCACTTCCATGGCCACAGGTGTATAAAATCAAGCACCAAGGCATGCTTCAGCATACCAAGAGATTTTGGACAATTCCATGCTCCCAACTTTGTGGGAACAGTTTGGGGATGGCCCCTTCCTGTTCCAACATGACTGTGCACCAGTGCACAAAGCAAGGTCCATAAAGACATGGATGAGAGAGTTTGGTGTGGATGAACTTGACTGGCCTGCACAGACCTCAACCCGATAGAACACCTTTGGGATGAATTAGAGCGGAGACTGAGAGCCAGGCCTTCTCGTCCAACATCAGTGTGTGACCTCACAAATGCGCTTCTGGAAGAATGGTCAAAAATTCCCATAAACACACTCTTGAACCTTGTGGAAAGCCTTCCCAGACGAGTTGAAGCTGTTATAGCTGCAAAGGGTGGACCGACGTCATATTAAACCCTATGGATTAAGAATGGGATGTCACTTAAGTTCATATGCGAGTCAAGGCAGGTGAGCCAATACTTTTGGCAATATAGTGTATGTATAACGACAGAAGCTAAAGACGCTCTAACTTCCGTTTCAGTGGGACTTTAAGTTAATTAACTGCAACATTAACTGCTCAAATTTAAGTTAAGTTAGTTAACAGAGTTAGGTTAACATTAGACAAAAGCACTATTGTTTTATTGTCTAGCTAGTTTGCTAGCCTTGCTAGCTAGCTGGATAGCTAAAGAAAGATCTTATTTTACTGGTGGGTGGTTGTCGGTTCACAGTGAATCAGATAGGACAGGTAGGAGAGACAAGACATTTCATCAGCTAGACTGAACCAGACTGTACGTCTCATTTTCTATTCTGTTCTGCCATTACTACAGAACCAGTAACTGCAACAGTAGAATAAACTTTGATTCCTGGATCACCAAATTACAAGCAGCCACAAATAAGGAGTGCAAATGTCAGGGCCTGACAGTATTCCTGTAGAACTATCATATAAGAGAAAAATGCTATAAGGAAAGAAATAGAATAAGAGCTAATAGAGATAGGAGTGATTTGTTTTGCCTCCCATCCCCTTTTTGTCCTCTCTCCACCTCTACTCTTGACTCCTCTCCAATTCTTTCCATTCCTCGCTTCCATCATGCCAGTCATTGAGTGTCTCTCTCTCTCTCTCTTCTCATTCTCTCTGTTTTCTCTCTCTCTCCTTTATCATTGCCTCTCAGTGATTTACCCCAGACCCCTGTGTCCACTTACTCAGCTTTACTCATCCTGCCCTTCACTTCCTGGCAGATGAGCCAACAGTGTGTGTGTGTGCGTGTGTATGTGCGTGTGTATGTGTGTGTGTGTGTGTGTGTGTGTGTGTGTGGGGGGGGGGGGTGTCAGAGAGAGAGAGAGAGAGAGGGACAGACAGACAGAGGTAGAGTGTGTGTGTGGGTGTGCTTGTTATTCACCTGTTACTTAACACTTGTGACAGATGCCAGAAGGGGACCTGATAAAGCAGTACCAGACCGCTGTGTGTGTGTGTGTGTGTGTGTGTGTGTTGGTATTCTTTGTGTGCACCTCATCTTCTGTCGCCTCATATATTCCTATGACAGGTGCCATGAGTTTGCATATCAACCCTATTGTAGCTAAAAAATGGAGCTTTCCCTCCTTTTCACCCTCCCTCTATTCCTCTCTTTTCATCTTGTTTCCTCCATCCCTCTCCGTCTCCCTCCCTCCCTCTTTCCCTCCTATTCACCCAACCATCTTTCATTGCTCCCTTTGTTCTTTCCACTTTTATCCAGGATTATTCCTCCTTCCATCCCTCTATCTAGGGTATGACTACACCTCTTTATATCCCATTTTACCTCCATTTCATCTCCCCGTCTGTCTTTCTTTAGCTCTGGCAATAATTGTTGGTTCAGACATTTTACAGCCATCGAGCAGACAGACAGAAAGGCATTTAACCTGTGGACACAATACATGACTGAAAAGATTGGACATCACACATGCTGCAGTAAGTCATTTTGCACGCTGGCGGTCCCTAATGGCAGCCAGAGGTCATGGTTTGAATTTTGAGGACTTCAATACCCAGAAACCCTCTAGGTCAGATTAGACAATTTTGAGCCTGACTGGAATCCGGGCTAGTCGGGGCTGTGGGGGGGGCGCTCGGGCCCGGCAGCCGGCGCAGATTATCCTGTAGTGTGAAAGATCCTCCCAGTGTTTGATTTTGTCGAGCCCAGCTTGGCCGGAGGAAGCGAGGTTTAGCTCAGGGGGAAGAAAAAGAGAATGAACCGGAAGGGAACTCACAACAACAACAAATACGCAAGAGAGAAGGTTAGTTAGGTCCGATTAGCAACTTGGGACGCGAGAGTCGAAAGTTTCTCCACACAATACACAAACATCGATACTTTTTCTAGGTGTTTTAGGTCCAGACGACATTTTGGTTAATCTCTATAAACAGATATCTGCATATGAAACGTCGTCTCTCGACTCCAGCTCCATTCTCGCGTCTCAAGTTGCTAATCGGACTGTAAACAATGACCGGCGGACGGAAGAGGAAGTCTTGGCCCGGATGTCCGCTGGCTACACCGGAAACCCCGAAATATTGGCCATCGCCCCCAGAGTCTAATCGTCGTCAGACCGATAGACGATGGGTTCCGAGATTGATATTTACTGGACAACAGAAAAAAGAATTGAGGCATGTTTGTTCAGCATTTCATACAAACAATACTATTAACAGGATGGAGAAAGAGAAAAGCTTCACTGCAGTTTCCGAGGGTTTGGGAAAACAGGTGAGTAAAACATCTAGCGTTCATAGATACCGAATAATTCTAATAATACATCTGTATGTCTTTATGTAACTAAAGTAGACTTTTTTTGTTGGGCCTGAGGCAAAGTAAAATATAGAAGTCACTCTGCCAATTATTTTTGTGTGTGGGTGAACAAAGAGCTAGCTTGAACATAGCTTGCTAGCTAGCTCTAGCCTTGTGTTGTTGCTGTGGTTGTTGGGTACAAAGAAAGTCAGAATTGGGTAGCTACATATTACTGGTTCAGCTATGTTGAATTGGATAATAATTTCTTAGTTTCTTAAGCATATTTTATTTAAGTTTCTGAGGTGAAGACAAGGCCGGGTCACATCTTTAAGAACACAAGATTCCTCAAACCCAAGCCGAGTGGGAGTGGGGAGATTGCAGTGGTGGAAGAAGTACTCTGATCCTTTACTTAAGTAAAAGTACCAATACAGCAATGTAAAAATACTCCAATACAAGTAAAAGTCCTGCATGAAAAATCCTACTTAAGTAAATGTACATAAGTATTAGCAGCAAAATGTAGTTAAAGTATTAAAAGTAAAAGTAGTGGCAATATGACATCATTAGATTATTAATACTGAAGCATCAGTGTGTAAGCAGCATGTTACTGTTGTAGCTGCTGGAGGTGGAGCTAGTTTGAACTACTTTATATACAGTTAGCTAGTTTAGTCCTGTGGTTCCCAACCTAGGGGTCGGGCCCCTCCAAAGGGTCACCAGATAAATCTGAGGGGTCGTGAGGTAATTAATGGGAGAGGAAAGAAGAAAAAAACAAAGTTCTGATACACAAATCTGTTTTCAGTTTTTGGACTTTTTCTCTAATCTTTGATTTTTGCTATATTATAATATTGGATCATTTGAACATTTATTGAAATGAAACCATGTGAGGTTCAGAGGGAAAAATCACTATTTGGTGGAGCTATTAACAACTCATAGACATCTGAAATGTGACCCGACTACACACTGCTTTTTGTAAGACGTCAAAAGCCAAAAAGGTTGGAAACCACTGGTTTCATCTTTAACAATGTGTTGTATTTTAAAAGCTTGTTATATTATCCATTGTGTCAAATCTCCATCTGAAAAGTAACTAAAGCTGTTAAATAAATGTAGTGGAGTAGAAAGTACAATATTTCCCTCTGAAATGTAGTGGAGTGGAAGTATAAAGTAGCATCAAATGGAAATACTCAAGTGAAGTACAAGTATCTCAAAATTGTACTTAAGTACAGTACTTGAGTAAATGTACTTAGTTACTTTCCACCACTGGGAGATTGTGACTCCCAAGCAGAGCTGGATAAAAAATAGGCTGGAGTTCCTCAAAATCCATGTTTCTTCCCATCTGACAGAGACTACTGTCAGCGTATCTTTTCCATTAAAAACCTGCAAAGACTTATGAGAAGAAACATGACTGAGCTATTACTGGGGTTGTGTTACCTTTCAGATGCACTGTGCAAATTGGATCTGTTCACAGTGGCAGGATATTGTCATCGGGATATTTAATATATATTGCTCACCTCTTTTAATCCTCTTACATAACTGGATCCGACAGTGAAGTCACAGTCGGAGGAAGTGGACACAGGGAGCGCTTATGATGGCCCTGATGGTGAAGTTGGCAAGCTGCCCTCTTTAATCCATACAGCTCTGGACATGTCTGCCCTTGCACCGATGACAAACCTCTCCCCAAATGACAGTCCTAATGCTGCCGCCCCACCACATCTCCATGCTGGTTCCTCCAGTTCCTCCTCCACATCTTCACAGCAGTGTCTCTACACTACAAAAACCTCCAAGCAAACGTAGGCGGGAGAGTCAATTTGAACATGACAAACAGACGCTGGTAGTCTTACAAGAGTTGTCTGCGGCTGCGTTCCAAGCATCCCAAACAGCCCAAGCCTCACATCCAGTGACGGGCGAGGCAGTAGAGTTTGGATGACAGTGAGTTAGGTTGCTGGAGCTGCATGTGAAAGAACAAGTCAGGGTTTTTCTTTATCAGGCCCAGAGGTCCGTGTACTGCAATGCAGCAATCATGCCATACACCTCCCTCCCCTCACCATATCCACCCTTTGCATGGATCAGCTGGGTATGCATCTCGCCCCCACCCCCTTATCTCTGCACTGACATCTGCCTCAGCATAGCCTGTCAACGCTCCTACCATAGATGCCTTCAGAATTTGATAACACAGCCATAGATGCATTTTTTGTGTGTGTTTTTTTCACTGTTTCAATGTACATTTGATTTTTTGTTTTTTTTAATGACCTATGCCTTTGTAAAAGAAAAATAATGTTTGAATAAACAGAAGAGACTCATTTCAGTTTTTAATTTACAGTCTAGTCTGCACCTACTGTTCCAGGATTCCCTTTTTGCAATGGTCATTAACTTTATGGATGCCTTTCCCCATATTTGTCTCTTGATTTGCATTAAACGCAGCATAGAGCCTTTCACTATATTTATTAAAATGTTAATAAACAGGGCAGCACAAAGCATCTGCTCCACTGCTCACAGCTATATTGTGGGAAGGTAAATTGTACAAAATTGGTAATCAGTCTAAAGAATCCTATCTGTGGGCTCCACAATAAGATGAGAGAAAACGTTATTGAATTAAAAAGTAATAGGATTCAGCAGAGAAAAAACAAATAGGATATAAGCACACAATAGAATATAAAATGAATAAAAATCTGTGGGAAAAAAAAATACAAAGCAATAAAATCAAATATAAACAATTGTTGGGTTTTATAATGATATGCACGTCATGTAGACTATTGGTGGGGAATACGGGGGAGGAGTTTGGTAGCTACCAAACTCAGCAAGTCATAAAGACCCTTGAATAATTGTTCTGATGTATCATGAATTATAATTATCTCAAGTGGAGTAATGTTAATAAATATTAATGCGCTATAGTTTGTCTTTGCAAGCTTTAAGTTAAGTGACAGAAATCACATAATCTGTTTTATCATTTCATGGTGTGGGAAGATTATTAGCAAACTTATGAGCTGTATTTGCTGGCTCTATATAAAGTGTAAGTAAAGATGATTTTGCACAACAGTTTGGAAAAGGTGCAAAATTCCAATGACTCCTCTTATAACAATAAAAATACATAATAATTATTTATAAATGATTTATAGCATGTAATGAATGTTCTTAGAGTGCATTATAGACATGGGCTTCATAGAAAGTGAAACAGTTCTTTTTTTCTTTCAGTATACATTTTCTAAGCATAGCTGTGCCATGGTACCAGGTCTGCAGGAGATATTTAGTGGTTCTTGGAAACTGGAGTTCCTTGATCTCTCTTCAGTAAGGGTGCATTGCTTCCAGTCCCTCTTTCCTCCAGGTTCTGGCAATCCTACAGATAAGTATCCTCATATCGGCACTCACTCAGGAAATCACAAAGGCAAACAGCAGCCATGCTAATCTCCCCCACTTTGTCTGGGTGCTAGAGAATTGTTGAGCAGAAAACCCTCCACCTGTTTGACAGGATGCCAAAGGCATTCTCCACAACTCCTTGTTCCCAGGAGAACTGGTAATTGAAAATGAACTGATAATGATCCATTTGCCTAAGGGAGTAGGGCTTCATGAGGGTGTGAAGTGGATACGCATCATCCCCAACAAACTTGTGAGGAACCTCAATATCTGAGTTGGGCAGAGACTCTGGGGGTGGAATGTGTAAAGAGGCGGCAGGTGAAGAGCTTTTCTCAAGTCAGATTCTGCAACGAGACCAGCATCCCAAGTTCTGCATTGAGTTCCCATGCTGAGGTACAAGAACTTATAATTGGCATCTGCAGCAGCCAAGATCAGGAAAATCTTCCTTTATAATTGCAGAATGCGCTCCCACTGTGTCCTGGTTGTTGGATGTGCATGTGCCTCCCATCAAGAGCACCAACACAATGTGGGAATTGTCATTTTTGCTGGAAATCCTCAGCTAGCGTGCGCCACTTCGCCTCAATTTTTGGTGTCTAGAAATAGAATCCCAAAAAGATGAGTTGGAGCCTTATACATTACTAGGAGCTCAAAGGAATAAGTCAAATAGACTACACTATGTGCTATTGTGCTATAACTAACAATCAGTTAGTAGTTGGTACATAGGTATGTATTCTCAACACATAACCAGTATGGCAGACACTGATGCAGAGCTTCACAAGTCTACAAAATTCTTGAAACTGTCCTGGCTCCCATCCATTACTGGAAACACTTGAGACTTCAAATTATTAAGACTATGGAGAACACTATGGATAAAACAATCACATACCATTTTAACGACATACCTGTTACAAAAACCGAAGGGTCAAAGAGATCCTCTCTCTTGTAGTAATGGCCAGCTGCATTTTAGTATGCTGTGTGGAGATCAGGGGTCCAACTCTCTCAAGCATGACAGCAAATGCCTGAGGTCCTCCTCACAAACCTCATGAAGCCATGTCTGTCCTCAGCCTGTCAACAGTCCAGCTTTCTCTGGATGGAGTGCTCACTCACGGCACTGTTTAAGAGATAGTTTTGTATTTCACTCTTAAATTTCATTGCCACTTCTCGGCATGGAGATGATTTCCTGCCAATGACCATACCTGACACCAGAATTTGATTTGGCCAAATTTGGCTGAATCTACAGCATCCCAATTATGGGGATGGGACACTCTTCTCTGTTGCAGCCCCACTTCATGATTTAGGTTGACAAGACAAGTGAATTTTTATATAAAATTCTTGCCTAGTGCAGTTTTAATGACTGGTTTTTGGCAGTGGAGCATTTCCTTCCAACATTTTGTTTTTTCTTCTCCTTTTCAGGCGCCCTCATTGGCTAATTTCTGGTCGCCATTCAGATTTGAGTCAGCTTACACAATAAGAGGACATCAAGACTTGTCCAGATTCATGACATATCACAAAAATTCAATCAAATATGTTTGAAATATATTTGATGATCCCCGACTTGATTGGGAGATTAATGTCCTGAACCCTCGCGCAATAGATCATCTGTACAACTGCTGCAGACTAGCGGTGACTCGCTCTGGTCATGAAAATCAATCATGATGTCAAATCATGGCTGTAAAAGTTGTGTAGTGTTTTCGTCAGCCTTAGTGAAACTGACAGACAGACAGGCACGTTTAACATCTGCTAAAACAGAATTTAGCTTTCCCAAAGAACTTCAAGTTTGATCATGTTCCTTTGTCAGTAAGAACTAGGTCACCACATTAAGAACAGTCACACCTGCCTACCTCTGTTATCTTGTTTTTAACACAAATCTCAGAATTAAAAATGTAGCGCTGCTCATTCCTATCATTCAAGAATCAGCATGAATCTTCCTAGAGACCCAGGTTGATTTGTAAAATTGGACTATTCTGATGTACCCATGTTAGTAAAGTGTTAATGACTTAGGGTTAGGATTATGGTTGACTTTAATGACTTTAATGTCTGACTGACCTCAAAACCCTTGAACCCAGTTTTCCAACAGAGATGGACACAATGTTGCAGGAAACTAACTGGTGACCTTCCAATGACAGGAAGTTTTCTTTACCAGGTCATGCTGTTAACCCTATAACTGTCTTTGAGCCAGATTTTGACCACTTGATTAAATGACCAACTTGATTTTAGACCTAGATGGCGAGGAGCACGATGGGGAAGCAAGCTAGGTTTGCTCTGTTTACATGATGTTATGAGTTTTCTCAGTCCTGGTATAGTCATATGGTTCTGTATAGTTTAAAAAGCTGTAAAGTGTGGCATTAACACTGCCAAGTTTAGGAGTCGTTTCCTCCTGGGGCTACATGCTAAAAATGTGCACCCTTGTGGAATCGTGCATTGGGTAAAAAAGCCCATGAAAAGGCATATGTTTCCCCTGCCAAGCTAGACTTAAGTTTCTGGGGCCTGGCATGGGAATGGAATTTTATATATAGCTAGGGTCTTTGCATCATTTAGCCAACTGTCAGTGAAATTCACTCTTACTCCCTCAAAACTTCTTGTGCTACCTTCAGTTTAAACACACTGTGCCGAAAGGTCACCCCCCCTTTTCCTGAAACGCCAACACCTACCCCATTGGATAGCTCAGTGTCATCTGTGATCGCATGCAAACCTCAGGGGTCTTTCTTCTGGACGTACAATTTAACAGGTGATGCATGCTTACAACCTGTGGCTAACATTAGAACTCCTTGGGAAGAAGACTAATCTTTCATACACCTAAAAGGATACACTCAAACACACTGATTCCCCCTGTGACAAACGCAAAATTGCAGCTGCCCAGGTGTAGGTGCATTCTGGGAAGCAGTGTTCAGTCAGGTGTATGGCAATGCCATTAAAGCCAGCTGTCCTGTGCGGGGTAAAGAAAACAGCACCTGCTCTACTTATTCATAGTATTCCCATGATGTCACATGCATTTCCTACCAATATGGTGCTTTATCATACACACAGCTCATTGGCTGTGGCTATCATTTGATTATAATCACCTTTTAATTGATTACAATCACTCAATTCTATTTAAAGGGCACAGACTACCAATGCTTATTGTCTCATTTGAAGCTGGGAAAGATCAGGTTCACACTGAGGGGAAATAACAAATTTGAGAAAGCATGGAAGTGGTGAGGTTTTGTTATGTGTGGTGGATCAGAGAAGAGGCTGTTATCGTACACTTGGGATTTGGAGGTGTTCGGTTGTAAAATGTCAATAAAAGGGCATTATGTTTATGAAATATATACTGGAGTGGGCCTGCAGGTGTACTATGCTCGGCTCTTCTGTCAAGCCAGACTTGTATTTCGTGGACTTGGACATGTGCAGTCAGGCACACCTGAACTACAAACAGAGCTACAAACATTCCCAAGGTTCACAATTACTGTCAACTCTCCTTTCCTACCCACTTTGCTCTAAAATAGGAACAAAAGAGAAAGAAAAGAACATTTTGGCCTACTTTATAAACAACAACAACACCTTGTACTATGTTACTATCTGAATAAATTAACCAACCGATAAAGACGGGTGGATTGCCAACACTTTGTACTGTACACTTGGGCTGTACAGGCTTAATGTGCGTGTGTGATACAAGAACCTCTTTGAATCTTTTATTAACCACCAGCAGTGTCTTTGATGGTTGGTAAAATATGATGGCGGCATGCTGAGAGTTTCCTACGGGGGAAGGAAACCCCGCAGTTCTCTCCAAGGTCTCAAGCTACTGAGACGAACAAACAGACAGACGGAGTGGGAATCGAACCCGTAACCCACGCAATAAGACTGCTAGATCTTTGAACTGCGCGACAGTGTTTCACCCCCTCAGAAAATGTGACAGCACCCTGGCAAGCGACGTGACTTCGTGCTATTTTGTTATACATTTTTCTTGATAGGTTTGATAGGTAGCAAATTAATACGTAAACAAATACTGTAAAATAGAACATGATAAAAGGCATTCTAGTGTAACTGACAGTGCAGCTTACTTCAAAAAGACATTTCAAGAGTTCAACATCAGTGTTACGTGGGATTAGGATGTTGATGAGCATGATATTTTGTTCACTACCATCAATCCAGGTACCGGAAGGGGTTATTATTCTGCCACATCTCCTCAGGTGTGCCGCCCACACACTGAGCTTGGTCCAGGAAAGCAAATGAAATATAACCCCATTCACCCCAGGCTAAATCCTGCCCCAGTGGCAAGATGCTCTTTGGGGTGCCTCTGGCAGACCAAAATCAGCTGGAACGCTCCATGAGTTGGCCGAACCAGCGACTCCTCACACCGTGTATTTGTACGTTTAACTCACCCTTTGACTGCTCGAATCAGCCGATTTTTCGAAGGGAAAAACGTCCAGAGCTCATGGCCACCCTGCAACTCCCTCCATTCAAATAGGTTGAGTTAGGGTTTCTGGAGGAATAAGACAGGAAATTGGTGTGGAGTCGCCTGCGAGGTCAGATCCCCATGTTACTGTGGTGAGAGCCTACCAACTCTTACTTACAGTTCAGTCCTTCAGAACTTGAAGCAGCATTGCCAACAGCAGCTCTTTCAAACCACAATAGCTGGACTCAAAGAAGAGGTTCGGTAACTTCTTACAGTTGAAGACTGATATCAATGCTGCCATCCTGGCTACAGCAAATTTTTTAAGAGGACCACTTACCGGCAGCCACCAAGATTAAAAGGAGAAAAGGAGAGGATCACCAACTCATTCTGCTTTCAGCTGCAGAACTTGGCCTTGTGTCAGAAAGTGAGATCGCTTCTTCAAACAACATGGAATAGATTGAGGATGACCTGTTCATTTTGCCCAACAAAGCTAAGGATCAATTCAATTTCTAGACAGAATATCTCTACAAAATGTAATTACATAATTTGAGTAGCATTTTATGTCACATTTCCTAAAATATACAGAATATACAGAAAAGGGAACATAATTGTGGTCAATTACTTTCAAAACTTAAACATTCAAAGTATAACTTTGGATTTATAATGTTTAATTTAACAGGGAAGAACCGAAAGCCAGGAAGGGAGATTTGTTTCTCACTGGATTCATACTGTGGCTATAAAAAGTACCCCCGCTGACATTTTTTTAATGCTATGAACATAGTTCAAAACACATTTTGGGGGTATTTTTTCCATCTGAATTCTATGCAAAATAGTCTTTTCTATCAAAGTGGAATGGAAATTCAACACATTTTCATTAAAGTATGAAAGCATTGTGAAGCATTCTTATGAAGATGTATTGTAGGCACCTGGTACAAGTAACAACTCAAAGATGAAGTATGAAAAATATGTTATGAAAAGTTTTTCCAGTGAGACAATTTAACCAAACTAAAAGGGGTGAAATACTTGAACAAACCAAATTGATCTTTTTGGGGAATTTTCCACTCTCCCATATATTTCTTGAACTTCCACTCAACTCTGATAAAGAAAATGTGCAAAAAGCCAATCGGGGTGACAAGTTTTTTTTATAGCCACTGTATCTGCTGATCAAACTCCTCTCTGTGAGATTTAATACCACTCTGCCATCATCTGCTCCAGTTGAGCGTCTCTGCTCTCTCGCAGGCATGGTTTACTGCTCTCACAGACGGCGACTAACGGCTGAATTACTGGCGAAATCTGCTGAAAAAACAACTAAAATGAAGCACTGACAAAAATGGACAGAAGTCTAATAGACCCATACAAAGCAGAAAGGAACAGTTAATCTGTGGAGCAGAATCAAGCAGTAGCTTGGACTTTGAATATGAAAAAGAAACATAGAAACATTACAGATGAAACAGAGAAAAACAGTAGTCAACATTTCCTGCTTGTATGCAGGATTTATGAGTCTGATTTGGCTTAAAAAATCATATTCAGTACATTTTGTTCCAGTCAATTTCACATACAACGTTAAAAGAATGTTAATATTGAAGGAATGCAAGTATTTACAGTTTCTTCATTGTATGTTTAGTATTATGCAAACACAAATTACATCCATTTTAATCAAAAACATTTTGTATTTTGCAGTATATTTCGATGCATTTGATGGAATGTGTAACAAGGTACATTTTGATGTATTTGTGCCCATCGCTGTAGGTTGTAACATCATTCAGTACACACACACACACACACACACACACAGTAGGTTGCTGACCCTTACCCGCTGCTTCACAGTTGACCTGTTGCATTCCAGAGCTGAGAGCGGTGAGTGCGCACACAAGCGCACATGCTTACTGCATAACAAGGCTGCTGGTTCAAGCGTACGGTACTTCAAGAGATGACAGGCACCTCAAGCATGCAGCGCGCACACACACACACACACACACACACACACACACAGGCCGCCCAGTCAAGCATATAGAACTCCAAGTGATGATGGCAAAGTGCACTCACACCTGCCGAGGTCAGTATCTCAAGCATATAGTAGCCAGAGAGATGACAGGCATGACACACACACTCACACACACACTCACACACACACTGAGAATATTGTCATTCACTCACACATATAACCAACTCACTGTAGTGTGCAGTACTCCAAGTTGAAACACACACACACACACACACGGTTCAATAACTGAAGCATACACACTAGAAGATGACAGGTTAGCATGCTAACGTTAATGGTACCACATTACCTCCAATTATAATGCTTCAGTGGGTATATACCTACCCAGAGGCTTCTGCACGCATGCACATATGCAGGTCATATGTGATTCATTTTCCAGAACAGGTTACTTTGTGATATTCAGGAGATTAGGAGTAAAATGTTTCACGTATAAAGAAAAATGGTCTGTTGATATATGGTATAAACAAAAATTACGAACTTATTGTCTCATAAAGAGTAGCTACAGTGCAGAACCTTATGTGAAGTATAATTTAAAAAAAGACAAAGATCCCTATGTGCACAGTTACGTTCAGGAACATTACCATTAGCCCTAGAGACCGGCAGGTTTAATGGAGGACAGACTCTGTTTGTTGTGTGAGTTAGGTGAAATTGAGAATGAGGTTCATTTTTTGTTTTACTGTCCTGTCTACGAGGATTTAAGGGATGTACTTTTTAGTAAAATGTCCTCTATTTATGTTGATTTCTTTGGGCTGGATGATTATGAAAAACTTGAGTTGTGCTTCAAGAAGGAAATCTTTTTTGTAGCAGATTTTATTTGCCAAGCTTGGGAGAGAAGGCAGAATATTTTGTTTAAGACCGAGCTGTATAATAATCTGTAATTTTGTAATGAAATGAAATGTGTGACCACTGCAACTGTAACTTTGGTGTTTTGTAAACCCATGAGGTTTTGGGCACTTTGTGTGCATGACACGAAAATAAAAGAAAATCAAATCATATGAAGGCGCGCATACACACACACACACATACACAAACACATACAAGGCATATACGCAGGTTTATGGGATGAGTGTATATGGTTTTGTGTCAGATACATGCTGATTGGACGAGCTTAGCATAAGCAACGATAGCGTGTGTGAATGTGTGAGAGAGGAACAAGCTCTACGTACGATTTCGGTTTCAAAGGAAGGACTCGTAACACACACACACACACACACACACACACACACACTGATGGGCTATCGTGCTTGAAGGCCACCAAAGTCAAGACACAACCAAAGGCAGTACTTCACGCTTTTCAAGGTTAGGATGAATTCTGTTGCAATATAGTGTAATGTGGTGAAATGCATGCCTCCAGCTTGTAAAGTCAAGGTAACTGGCTTTAACAAAGTTCCAGTGGCTGCAGAGTGAAGGATTTCACAGCAGTCACCCCCGACCTGGAGCCGGCTTTCAGATCATCTATCAAACGAGTTTAGTCAAGTCAGATCCCCATGGCTTATCTGCTGACCAGCGATGGGCTCGTTATACAAAAGTACTACATCCATCATTACTTGTCTCTCATTTCAAAAGATATACCATTACGTATTACTACCTTTGAGCAGAAATCTGTAACATTACTGGTACAATTGGTGGTTGCATCCTCTCTTCCTTTCAGAAATCAGTTCCTTCTCTTCAGGCAAACTAAACAGCACAGTAGTGGGAATAGTTCCACCCACAGACAGTAAATAATTCTGCCATTTCTCATCTAGATGGAGAGGATGGCAACTCATTTTGAAGCAAATGCATCGGGGTGGATAGGGGTAGGGTATAGTTTTTGGATAATTCAACTTAAATCTGATATTTAGAGGGGGGCGATAACAGAAGCAAAAAGTTATTTCTAGAGTACATACAGTAGTAATGTAAAATTTGTTGCACTAGTCTTTACAGGGAAATTATTGTTACTGTAATATGTTACTAAGCAGTTGACAGAGCTAACATCATAGTAGACCACAGAATATGCACTTGAAAAATGATGTACTGTACCAGGGCCGTAGCCATAATTTCAGAAGTGAGGAGGACAGATTGTTCAGGAGTAAGATGATTTTTATTGAATGATTTATTGAAAGATCCTCTCCCATTCAATTTTCACAAACATAAATCAACAGATTTCAAATAACTCACAGTATTATAGGCCTATTCATCATAACATAGTATATACACAAACTAAAGTCTACAGCCCGTCTTATTTGTTGAGCATAATATTCATGGCCATGATCTAGCCTAAGTGAAGCACCCAAATGTGTTTCTGCACCTCTCCTTAGCCGCAATGAATTGCTGAGCAATCAGTCTCCTATTTAGGTTGACCAGTTTATCTTTAAGTGTCGGTGGCAGAGAAAACCCCAAAGAGCTGCAGAGAGGACATGTTTTACCCAGTAAACAGTCACTCTGGAACAACATAAAGTGAATACAGTTGGGCACCACAAGTGCGATTTAGCAGAGGTAAAAAGCGCTGGTATGATATGAGGAGGTGAACCAAAATGCTGACCACAAATAAAGCCAAAGAGCCTCAACTCCCTTGGAGGAGCAAGTGCAGGACAGCCTGACTGAGACACAGATGCCAGTGTGGGAGGGATGGAGACCTGGTGAAGGTATGGTTACATATAGCTGGCGAAGCCGCGCACATACCTCTCCACTGTCGTGAGTTATTACACACACGTTTTAGCTGCATTGTCTTCATCAAGCCAATGTCACGGAGACATTGGCTCATAATAAGTGTCAACTGTTATGCTGCGTAGATGACTGTCACTTTGATCTTAGACCGGTTCCAGAGACAGTTTCAGCAGAGCTATCCTATGCGCAAAATGATAAGACATGCTTTTCCTCTGTCTTAAATTCCGTGCGCAATCAGCAGGTGTTAACGGCTACCGCCTCTTGATAAATCACGTCCACTACCAATTTCCGTCTCAGCCTTGGAACACCCACAAATGCATATGCAATTAGACCACACCGCAAAAAACGTCCGTCTTAGTAGATCAGAAAACAAGGTTTTAGCACCCGCAATGTGATTTGCGGTGGCGCAAACCTTTAGTAGATCCGGGCCTAAAGCAGTTACTATAGGACTACAGGACTGAGTTATTATAGAAATATTGTAAGTGCACCTATTTATTGGAAATGACTGAATGATATTAGAAACAGCAGCAGAATGCGATTTGAAAAGAAAACAGAGGGGGAAAGGAGGAATGAAACTGACAAATACAAGTGCAAACCGCTATCATGTATTATTGTTTCCCTTAAGAATTCTATGAGAGAGAGAGAGAGAAATATTCTGAGTAGGAGAATGCAGTGGGAATGTGCCTACTGCCACCGTGTTGTCACAAAATTAGCGCTGAATTTTGGAATAAAGTGCGGGGGACAAAGGGGACAGATACAGGAACTGCGGGGGACATGTACGTGGTTGTATTATCATTAGTTGGTGCGCTGGAATATTACCAAGTGTATTTCTTTGTTTTTGTCTTTGGACAGCAGGAAATACAGTATGACCAACATTAGTTGACAGGAACAATAACAGCTTGCCCAAGACTATTCTTCCATTTTCTGGTGGATGTGTTTTCTGATGTAGTTCCAGGTTCAGGACGCAAATGTAGGAAGGAAACACACCTAATTCGCTCTTTAGTTTTTGTGACATTTGAAAAGTTTGCTTAAAATTCACTCAACCGTTGGACGGAAATGTATGGTATAATTTTGACCAAAAAAATTATTGAAATTTGCTGTTTCCATTCAGCCTTTCTAATTTGATGCACTGTAATTGCTGACGGTGTCTATTGGGTTTTCTATCTAACAGCCAGGCAGGTATAAACAAGGGGGGAGAGGTATGAGAGAAAAAGAGGGAGAACCAGAGAAAGATAATAGAATGACAGATAATGACAGATACCTACATACTTACATATATACAGTACTATGTAGAAGATGTTACCATGGCTACCTGTCTGTTGATGCAGCAATAAATCTTGATTTTTTTTTCTCTCTCTCTCTGTTCAACACCTCAAGAGACAGGAAACCCAGAGGTATTTCTCATTAAAAAGGGCTGAATGGAAGCTATCGATGTTTCACATCTCCGTTGTCAGAAAGCACAGAGGGAAGGGTCATTATCCGACCGGCCTTCTGGATCGCTCTACTGTAAAACATGACAGCTGTGGACGCCGGACGGCAACTCCAAATCGATCCGCTGTTGAGCTAAAAGACGTCCGTGGAAGAAGAGCAGAAAGAACCAATTTAAGGGGAAGGAGAGGAATCAAAAGGACTGGAAGAAAGGAAAGGAAGGATCTTGGCTATACAGACAGAGTAAGACAGGGATACAGATGCTCATAGACAGATGGATAGAGTCAGAAAGAGATAGCTAGACAGATAGATAGATAGATAGATAGATAGATAGATAGATAGATAGATAGATAGGTCTTTCTACTGTAAAACAGGCTCAGATGATGTTGAGTTCCCAGAGAGAAAAATAACCAATTTAAAAAGTTGTTTAGGTCAGGATATAAGAAAGAAAGAAATGTAATGGTAAGTAAGGTCTCCAAATGACTCTTGACTGTATTAGTAACCCATAATGTTCTGTTATTTCATGCCAGCAGTCATTTACTCTGCGTAGGAGGTATAATGGTACAATAAAAGAACACAGTGATTATGAAGTCAGTAGCCAAATACTATTTCCGAAATTAAAGATGAGATGACTTTGGCAGCGAGCGGCGGTGTCTTCTCCTCTCTCTGTCTCTTGCACCTAAAAATGCAGAAAATCATAATTTAATAAGCTCCTAGGAATCCAGACACGCACAGAAAATGCTTCAATTAAAGAGAAAGAAAATGGCATTTAACTATGTGGCCTTGACGGTTGTGAAGAGAGCTGTGGAATGACAATAAAGTGACTCTTCTGCTCATAAACTGGAACCATTGCATTCCAGTTTCACTTGGTTCTACAGTAAGACTATGTACTCTCGGGCCAAAGAAACATCAGACTTTTAAAACAGTATTCATCCAGTATTTTTCATTTATCTTGGTTGAAAAATAAAGATGGAAAATAAAGATCTTAGTGAGATTAAAAAGTTGCCAACGCTTTTTCGTGAAATTGGTTATCTACATCTTCGCTGCCATACCCTTCCCAAGCCCCTCCACCACACTGAGGGCTGCAGAAATGCCTTAACTCACGGGGGAATTTTGTCACAGGAGTCTTCACAGTGGCCCGCAAACTCAGTTCCAGTGCCAAGAAAAAATGTGTTTGAAAATGCGGGTCCCCAGTGAAAAAGTTTGGAGGCAACTGTTTGTGAACCACAAGGGAGAGTTAAATATTTCAAAGACTCCACAGTTCCCAACGTCTACTGTGTGCAGAGCCGAGTCTCAGAGAGATCAGTGGAACGTAGAGAAAATGTCTCCACTCTAATGTTGTAGTGAGTTCCGACTATGCTACCCTTTTGTTAACTTTTGGACTAAAGATTGGGTTTTAACACCCAGGTCAGTAATTGCAGAATAAGGCCTACTGTTGAGATCCAGATGCCCCACACTGGTTTTGCTTGCTTTAATCCATCTTACTGAAGATATTTTATCTGTCTGGCTACATGTAGTTTGAAGCTGTAAAGGACTTATAAAAGATTGCAAACATTCAAACAGACCTGCATTTTGAATTCCAGTGGCTTGTGCAAGTTGATAAAAGCATATTTGCCTTATACAACGCAAACCCTTAAAAAATCCATGCGCATACAAAAAGATTATATAGCTGAATAAATTCAAGGTTATTAATTCAGTTTCTTTTAATCTCATATTCAGATGGTTCTTTAGCCCAACGGTACTCCAATAAGAAGGTAAAACTGGAATGCATTGTTGTAATGGCCATACAAACATCGGCAAAATGTACCGACCACAAAGCAAAGGAAACAAAGGAGGTATACAAAGTATTTTGAAAGCATCCCATCATGCTTAGGGTCATGTATAAAATGCTGGACAAACCCAATTGCCCATTATCTTGGTTCCCATGGCTCAGAAAACATCTTAGTGACTCTGAAAGATGGTTGATTGTTGGGGAATGCTTGACAAGAGCTTCAGCAGCGACAACCACTCGGTTTGCTGATGTTTCATGAGGAACAGCAGCTAAGGTGATGCTAGCATGGGAGTCTGGGGTAAAGACAGCATCAGCATGGGGCAATGGAAGCGTATACTGCTCAGAGGTGATATCTGTGCACTGGTTCCAACTGCAAGAAAGAAACAACCAACAAGCAACAGCAAATGTCAATCTAAGGCGCGAGCTGGCAGTTTAATCAATCACAGTCTGTTGAGGGCTTCACAGAGAGGGAGAGGGATACTGATTGGGTTGCAGTGCTTAAACCCCATATAGACAAATCCACTTTTGCAACTGAAATACTGAGGTGAAGAACAGAGGTGGTAGCCTGTTCTCAACGAGTGCATGCACGGTGCATGCCAAACATCTACGAGCCCAAGTGCTTGTTCTCCATGGTGAAGGGTTCTTGCAGCTCTGTTAAGGTGTGGGGTGCATTCTCCTCACATGGTTTAGGTCCACTGATCTCCTTAGAGGGTAAGGTAAACACCAATACATACAAAGTGGTCAAATTGATCCTGTGGTGAGGCATTTCTGCCCTGATAGGAGTGGAGGAGTCTTCTGAGACAGTGTATGTTTTCCACCTCTGTCATCAAACCACCATAACGGACTGGTGGTGTGTTCCTCCAGTAGAATTTAAGACATTATCTATGTAAAGGCCAACATAGTCTCATGACATTTTGTGAAATGAGCATGAAGTCTGAAACGCAGATTACGTGCTGTGGACATGAAGTATGTGGAGATTGCGTTCCTCCTCCATGAATTGGATTATGTGACAGTAACACAAATTGGACACGGCATTTTCACTTGTGTGTCGCGTGGAAAGGTTAGCTGACGGTTAAGGTCAACATTGGTAAAGGTTATGGTTAAGGTTTGGTTAAATAAGGCGGTTAAATCATTCATTCATTTGTTTGTTTATCCAACCGTCACAAACGCACATGATACATCAGACACTGCTGATAAGATTTTGATAAGAAACTTCACCATTGCTGGGTTCTGGATGAAAACTGTCCCCAGATAATAAATACAATTATTCTCTTAGGTACAATATTTATATTTAAAGCTCAATCAAGGACTAATTTGAATCTAAGTTTCTTAAAAAATACAGTGCGAAGCCAATTTCTTTTGGAAAAAATAATTGCTACAAACCATTACAAAGTAGCACAACACGATATGAAATGGGAAAATAATTGCTCTAGTGAAGAGTGGAATTATATAAAACTAAATATGCTCTACCTGTCATATGTATATTTCAGTTTCTAAACGTACTGGTACTGTCAATCTAATTATTTGAATTACTGAAGGGATCCTATTATTTTTATTTTGTCTTTTTTATTTATTTTTTTTCCTTTTCTTTTTTTTGTGAGGGTATATTGTCATGTCATCATATTGTTGTGTGTTATGTGTATTATTTGCCTGTAATAAAAAAAACAAAAACAAAAAAAACACTGCTTTCCAGCATTTTAAAAATTACACTGATTTGTGAATTTGTGCTACATTGTTCATTTGTTTGTTCTTCCATGTTCCGCCTAATATTTCAGAGATTACTGATCACATTTTGATCAAACTTGGAGATTTTTTTTAAATATATACTGACTGGCCCAAAAGGGGGCACTACAATGACAGGTCAGAACAGAGAAGACATATTTGTTGCTGGTTCGCCCAGGGGGGACTGCATCATTTGTGGGGGACGACATGTTTATTGTTGACTTATCATAACTTCAGAATAATGTAGGTTTTGTTAGTGTTCTACACCACATAAACTACAACACACACACGCGCACGCACACACACACAGTGAAAGAGATAAATATATACAGAAAGAGATCATCAGGTGAAAACTTGTTTTGCAAACCAGTTCTCAAAAGTATTATCTGTGATGTGACCTCAGCATCATAAATGTCCTGAACAGACCTGTTCACCTTGCAATCTGTCCACTAGATATAAAAACTGTTTCCATTTATTAGACACTTTAATGTCTGTCATGCTTTCAGTGGAGACAGTCTGGGGAGGGCAGAGAAAATGTAACTTTAAATTCATTAATCAGGCTGCAGGTAATGGAAAATGGAGTCATGAGATTACATCTGTGAATTTTCATAGATGTAACCCTTCACAATTTCTTTCAACGGCATCATACAAATTGAATATATATACTGTTGGGATATTATAATATACTTCTAATCAAGTTAGAAATCAAAGGTCTCTCAGTTGTGAAGTTTTAACACTTTCTCTCACTTCACTGATATAATGAGATCATAACCATAAGGACAACGATTTAGAAACTACTCACTTTTAACAACTTGAGTGTAAAAATGACTAGAGACTAGACTTTAAACTGTGATGTCATCAAGAGACACTTTCTGATGCTGATGCAGTGCCAAGAGTAGGACATAGATGACATGAATTGGCTGACTTCGCGAAAATAATGACAGCACTAAGGGGAAATTGCCGGAGTTAGGGGTAAATTTTCCGCTTCATAACTGTTAGCACTACGCTGAAATAAAGCCCACTTGGGTGGAAAAGCTCAAGCAAACATTCTTTGAGCCCACAGTCTGCCTCCCATATAAAGAGAGCAGCTCCAGAATCTTCAAGAGATTATATTAGTGGATTATTGGCTCTGTTGTCTCTCGCTTTGGGCGAGACTTGTTCTTTTTCTGAGCTACATGAAATCCATTGTGTCTCAGATGCTGCTGCGTGTGTCACAATAACACACGCTGCCCACACACACACTCAAACACACACGGTCTCATATCACTGTTGTCATGTGAAAACCTTGTAACTGTCATTTTGGTGATTTTCATGTTTGGGTTGAGAAAACAAGGTTGATTTTTGAAGCTGGAGATACGTGGTTTTCATCTGATAGTGATGATACGTGACCCATCATGGAAAAGGTGACTCAATTAAAAATATTCCTTTTCACATGTTCTATAAGTGGCCGTCAAGTGATCTGACTTCTATCGACCTGTAACAACATCGACAAATCTGTCACAGTTTACAGTGAGCTGTAATTGAAACAAGTAATAAAGTCACATTTTCACACCAGAGAGGAGTAGGCTAGCTAATTAGCAGAGAGCAGAGACCCAACAGAAACACCTAGTGAAATGGTAATATGTCACCATGCTGAATGCTGGAATAATAAGACTTCATTTCAATACTGTGACTGAGAAAATCCTCATCAGGCCGTCACTCACATGACAGCAAAGGAGGGTGTGTTTCCCAGAATGCCACCACAGCTTAAAGCAGCAAATGCAAACAGGCTAGACTTTCATTCCTCCATCATGAAAGAGGGAGCTTCAACTTGAATCCCAGGCGTGAAACAAGACTATTTCATTGAAGATTTTTTAATCCAACTTGACATCACAGAACTGCAATGTTCTATCAAAGACAAAACTGTAAGTCAAGTGAGAACACTTGGTTTGAAACTGTGAAACTACAGAAGGGTAAGTGTAAAAAAGGTATCTTTATGGATAAATACATCACTTATGAACCTATATATAATTTTTCTCTTATATGCTGTACCTGTATGACTACCGAGTCAGCACTCGGTTGAAATGGTGCGCTCCCATTGCTAGTTCCATGATTTTCTGATTAGTGAAAGTGTGTATAATGGTGGAACTGTGTCATGAAATCATTGTAATTTATTTACTTTGCAACTTTTCCGTTTACTCTCAACTCGCCAGTAGAGCCTTTAAATGTCTTTTTTGGAGATATTTTGACAAACTCTGATATTTTGCCAATATTCTCTGTGGGTCCAATACTACAGGTATGTAAGAGACAGATTATATATGTAGGTCCAAAATCAATGCACTTATCCTTGAAGTCCGCAAATGACTGACTGTAATTTCGAATAAAAATAGTTGAATTCAAAAGCCAAAGCACATCATTTCATTTTCCACTATTGTACAAGATGAATGATAGATAATTACTTCACGAACAAAAAACTGCCACTCTTGCATCTCACTCAAAACACATACACACACACACACACACACACACACACACCTCCCCCGCACGTCCTTTTCAAGCTGTCTAACTAATGAGTTAAATCTCACCCTGGTTTAATAGATGTGGAGGCTTGTCACACTTCAATACACCGAGAGAATAATCAATGAACATGCTCACATGTGTGCGCATCACTCCCTCACACACACACACACACGCAGGCATTTACAGTCAAACAAACAGGAGAGCAGAGAAATTACATACAGTAGAGTTTAACAAAAATAATTGATGAAAGAGAGAAAGGGAAAGGAAGAAAATGTCTAATTAAATCAAAATCAAACTTGTCTGCAGCCTTACCAGCCCACACCTATGAGTCATGTGATGATAGTCTTTTAAGGGGGAAAAAAAACATATATGCAACAAATATGTATGATATGAAAATAATGAAAAATATGTGTTAATGTGCAGACTAAAAATCAATCAAAATACAGAGATATATGGAATATATAACAAATGAAAACACCAGAGTATGAAAAATATGTAACTTTATAGCATAAATACAGGATGTACAAAATGCAAAATGAACGACAACTGAGCAAAATGAGAGACAAACAATTCAAATGGAGTGAGACACAAATAGAGTGAGACCTTGACCTCAGGAAAGCCGCTTTGCTTTAATGTTAATCAAGGCTCTCGTCTAAGGTCAGAACCCCGTAATCAGCAGGAATCACCTCGCCGGGCTCTCAGACAAATAAGATTTACCTCCGGAAAGAGAGCGAAGGAGAGAGTGACAGTGTCTGAAATAATGAGAGAGAGAGAAAGGAGGAAAGAAGGGAGACCCTAACCCACAAAGGGAGAGGTCAGGATAAAGAGGGTTTTCTAAAGGAATACACCTAGTTTTGGGGAGAGTGGTCCATTACTTAACTTCCCTGTTAAGCGATGAGAACAGACACCAAAATCATCCATGTGTGTCGAGTGATAGGAGACGACTGGCAAAGTAAGAAGTAGCAAAGTACGAAGGCTGACCTTTTAGTAATAAAAGGTTTGTAGTGATTTTTATTATATGGCCTGTAGTTTCATGAATAAAATGGAATATCATTAACTCAATCTAAGGTGATGTAACCAAGTTTATTTTTGGAACTATTTCAGGTGAGCAGCATGTATTCATCCGCCGCCCAACAGTTTTTAGCTGTAGCCTACAGCCTCCCATGGCCCAGCACCTTGAATTCCTATGGAAACAGGGAAAGTAGTCCCAAATTCAAAAGTAAGCTTGTTCATATTTCATCTCAATTTGACCAATCTCCTCCACAAAACTGCCAGATGTAGCTGTATTTCATTTAAGACTACTTAGCATGTATCTTTAGAGCTGCTACAAGTTCTCAGTTTCTCACATTTGAGATCATGCTAGTGGCCATCTATCACTCAACATAGTGTACGCTGAAGTGTTAGCATATAGCTTACTATCACTCAACATAGTGTACACTAATGTGTTAGCATGGAGCCTACTGTCACACAACATAGTGTACGCTAAAGTGTTAGCATGGAGCCTACTGTCACTCAACATAGTGTACGCTAATGTGTTAGCATGGAGCCTACTGTCACTCAACATAGTGTATGCCAAAGGTTACACAACTGAGACATGGATTGTTTAAAACTGGATGTAACTCAAGATTAACAGACCTGTTGCCTTCTCTTGCACTTTGAGGCAGCATCTGATCAGCTACAGAGCTAAGGTCAAAGGTCAGATTACATGACTAGAGATTACCCACAGGGTGGTTTATGATGTCCTGTAGCTGGGGATTCCTGGTTCAAGTTCAGGTCTCTTGTCTGTATGTGCATGTGTGTGTGAGAGAGAGTGTATCTGGGCGGGCTTTTGGGTCTGTGTTTTTGTCTGGTTTTTAAGCCTCTCTGTGTGTGTGTGTGTGTGTGTGTGTGTGTGTGTGATAGAGTGAGGATACATGAGGTTAATTCCATGCACCCAGATTGTAGGGTCACTGAGGTTCATTAATAAATTAACTCAATTAACTTTAATTAACTTAAGGTCTCTCTCTCTCTCTCTCTCTCTCTCTCTCTCTCTCTCTCTCTCTCTCTCTCTCTCTCTCATTTTCTCTCTCATTTTTTCTCACTGTATGTATTTCTGAAATTATAAGTTATGTGGAGTTGAAGTGTGACTTGACTAGTGTTGACTGGGGAGTTGTTTATTCACTCATAGAGCTGATGTTCTGCTTAACATAAGTGTTATATTGACTCCGATAGGTGTAGACTGACATGAATCCTAATTTTTACACTCCGAGTTGAATTAACACTGATATTTTGCTCTACAAGTAAACTTTAAATGCAAGTTAGAAAACACCAAATTTGCATCACATATTTAAGTTAAAAGTTAAAGTTGTGGACACACGTTCAAGGTCTGCTGTGTGTGTGTGTGTGTGTGTGTGAGAGAGTGTGTGTGTGTGAATGCATCTGTCGTTGGGGGGGATTTGAGGTTAATTCTATATTAAGAGGCTCTCCGCCACACTCAGACTCAACATGAGACATGCACATGACTTAGACTGTCAGCTTTAGATTCTGGGTCTGTGCCGGCCTCCATGTTAAACCATGTTCAAACGATGAATGAAATCCAAACTTTTTTCTCTCTTAGACGTTCGCTTATTTTCACAGCCCATATGTCACCATTTTTGCACCATTTTGAATTGGTTTGGGTTATTTGGGGAGGCAAAATGGTACAACTGGGAGCAAAAATTGTATTTGCTGTACATACAGTGCATGTCAAAAGTCTACAACCCTTTCAGATTCTCTAGTTTTTATTGCCTTGAAGTACAATAAAATAATAAACGATTAACAAGGCCAATTAGCAATTAGCAAGGCCAGTTGATTTTGGGGGTCTAAGAAAAGACCAATTCAAGGGATAAACATAATCAGAACTACTAATTCCTTATGTGATTCTGACAATGGAAACATTTTCTTGTACAGAAAGTGGAGAGACATTTTGAAAGCTGCAATATTTCAGTTCAGGTCTCAAATAGCCCTCCGCTGATGGTGCTTGGCCTTCAGACTTTTTCCCACTTTCATTTCGATACAGCGAGCAGCAGAATCAAGGTGAAGACTAAAAGCTCCTCACTTCTGACAATGTTTTAAAAAGTAAAACTTCTTGGTTGTGTAAGAGTGTGCCCGCCCTTCAATTAATGCTACAGTAGAAGCACCTCTGAGGTAACGGCAGTATCTTGGGGGTTTAACTAGACGGGTGTACTGTGTGTGATATGAATAGGACTGGCAGCTGTACTTGTGCTAATGCAGTATTACATAACACAACACAGATATAACATCTATATTACATGCAAGTGGGATAAGAGAATGGAGTGCTGCGTGACAGAGACATGGGTGCAATTATAACACACACACACAGACACACACACACACACACACACACACACACACACAGACACGGTGTCAGCTGGGTTAGAAGTCGTGGCTATTTAGCCTTGACCTGTCAGTGAGGTTGAGTCAATAGAGGAAGGGATAGCTGTTAATGCTTTTAATTCCTCCAGGACACGGCGAGAACACATGGCGCCTTGTGTCTGGCAACTGGTCTCATTGTGTGTGTGAGTGTGTGTGTGTGTGTGTGTGTGTGTGTGTGGGCTGTTGATTCCACAGCTCCTTAAAGGGTCATCCCTGTCTAAACCACCCTGTCGCAGGATTTTGGTATTTTGGTCAGGACATGAACTTGGTGGCTCTCCACTGTGTGTGTGTGTGTGTGTGTGTGTGTGTGTGTGTGTGTGTGTGTGAGAGAGTGTCGAGGGGGGGGTGAGAGGCTGTAGCGCACTGTCACAGCTCGAGTTGCACCTCGACGTGGTAAACAGCACCTTCGATTAATAAGTAAATAAATCTGATTGGCAGTTTCATACATAATAATGTCAAGTGAGTTCACAGGGCTGCCAACTCTCACGCATTGACCGTGAGACTCACGCAATTGACATTTTTCACATGCTCTCACGCCACAAGTCCATTTTCTCACGCAGTGAAAAACAAATTCATAAACGTTGCGGCGCGAAGACAGAGCAGCACCGTGCAGCAGAGAGTTATTCAGACCATCTGAATAGCGAGAAATATACACGAATCTGTTATATTGTAATTTATTCCCATGCATGCTGCTCAGAGTAATCTCAGTCAGCGGCTCTTCTGTGTCTCTCCCTCTCCTCTCGTGCCGTGCGCACCAGGCAGGAGTGAGAGTGAGTTACCATGGTTACGGGGACGCTCTGTGTCTGTCGCTGTGAAACTTTCTTGCGATTCCCAGTAATAGGTTTTTAGGTTAGTATGCCTATGCAAAATCATGATTGTACCTCAATGCTGAAATAAACATAAAAATAACATAATTTTACATTCTTGGTTAATATTATACAGGGTTGCTGTTTCTTGACTTAATCCAAGAGGTTAGGTGGTGTAGAAATGCAGGAACTAAACCCCAAAACCACTTTTTTCAGCTGAAAACTGCTGTATTTGGGTATTTAGTACTGTTGTTGATGGATTCAGGTCCAAATTCTAACCCCAACCCTCTCCTGGTTGAAACCGGCTATTACAATTGAATTTTGCTATTGGCTGTTGCTATTGGCTATTTTTTTCTGATCCCCCCACCAATTATTATGTTATACTGTTATTGATGTTGTTATAATATTATATTTTATGTTAATAATATTATATTATATGTTATTATATTCTACTATTGGTTTTTTTTTAAAATCCATTAAAAACTGCTCAGAGACATAATGCTGCATTGACGAATGTAATCCATCATTTCAAATAACACATGTATTTTATTGTTTAACACAACTTAATAAGGCCACAATCATTGCAGCTGCAATCGTATCAAAAGTAGTTACATTCTACCTGAGAGGAGATTCACCACTCTGTTTACTTTCAATGTTACATCTGGATTATGAGCACCCCCTGGTACAGTAAGTGTAAATCAGTAAAAAATGATTAGATGTGAATGGAGCTACATAGCTGAAGCTTTTTGCAGACTGTGCGATTGTAACCGTCTTTTGCGTTCACTTTATGTCGGACTGTGTAATTGGAGAGAAGTAAAATCTTTATTATCAGCCTGTCAGACTGTAGGCTACATATTGAGGCCGTTCCATGGATTGGCTGTCCTTGACCTTGTCCCGCTGAATGAACAAAGACTGCTAACCATCTTTGAAGACAATTTCCCAGATGTGAAAAATGTGTCTGGGACAGAATTAAGATGGAGAAAATGGCACAGTCTGCAAACACCTTAAGCCTGTTCATGTGAATATGCAGCTGTTGTTTTGAAATGAATTCAGTTCCAGCATCTCCTAATACCATAGCTTGCATGACCACTTACTGACCATTTTCAGAGATTTTTTGTTCGCTTATTGGCCAAGTGGTCTCAAATTAAAAAATCAACATGGAAGTGTTGTTTGTGGTGGTACTGCTTCTCCAGTAGCACCTTTGGCCGACCAGGCCAATCTGAGAGTGGTTTTCCTTCTGCTGCACCCGCTCTGATTCTGCCTTGTCACTGCCACCAGTGTGCAGTAATGGAAAAAGTTAAATAGCCCCCATTAAACATAATAATTAGCTGCTGATGATAACAATAATCAAACAAAGCTTTTGAACAGAATAAATATAGAATACATGTAATAATACATGTATATATACTTTTGAAACACTAAATATTATATTAATTAAGATTAAGATGATGTCTCATTGATGCACCATCATAGTGCACTAGGTTGTGAATTCAGCATATTAAAAAGCAATGAATAAAATAATATTTAACCAACAAAGTAATATGTAGTTTAATTTTTATTTTATTTTGCCAGATGTGCAGGACAGAAGTTTCCAGAGTCCTCAGAAAATCTTCTGATACCGTACTGTTTTTTTAATTTCTCTGGCTGTGGGTTTGAACAGTGACTTCAGCTTAGTGGTCTTACTGTTCAGGGTCAGGCATGAAGGATAGAAATTTCCAGAAGAATCTCCTGACACCCTTCTTCTTCTTTGCCCTCTTGGTTTTAGCATCGTCCTCTTCCGTCTGTTTTCTCCCTCTGGCTGGGAGCTTGAACAGTGACGTCCCAGGCGAAGTCCTCAGCAAAGTAAACCAGCATAGCGGTCGTCCTGTTTGATGTCAGGTGTTCAGGTGAGAGATTTCCAGAGGCCTCTGAAAAATCTCCTGACACCCTTCTTCTTCTTTGCCCTATTGCCGTGGGCTTCTTCACTGACGTCTGAAGCATCGCCCTCCTCCTGTTCGATGCACGTCTTTTTTTTCTCCCTCTGGCTGGGAGCTTGAACTGTGACGTCCCAAGCGAAGTCCTCAGCAAAGTAAACGTCAGCATGGTCGTCTTTAATTTCAGGTGTGCAGGTCAGAAATTTCCAAAGTCCTCTGAAAAATCTGACAACCTTCTTCTTCTTTGACTTCCTTTTTAAGTCTGAAGCATCATCCTCTTCCTGTTTGATGCAAGTCTTTTTCGCCCTCTTGCTGTGGGTTTTCCAGAGTCCTCCGGAAAACCTTGTGGTACCCTTCTCTTTTTTTGCCCATGGCTTTTTCACTTGGGTGTCATCCGACTCAACTGCCTTGCTGTTGGTTTTGCCCAGGCAGTTTGTGGCCAAGTTGCTTGGAGGAAGGTCACGGGTATCAGAAACCTTGCTGTCCATAGTGACATCTGCTGCCTCATCATTTGGAGCCAAGTTATCTGAGGCCATAAGAGACTTCTTCTCCATCAAATCTATGCTGGCCTCAGGTCTTTCAGTGGCAGCCCTGAGTTTGTTTGCCAACTCAGTGAGAGCTGACTCGGAGTCCTTATCGAGAATGTCCTCATTAACAGTTGTTACCACGGACGTCGAGGCAGCCTCATGCTCACTTTCTGGGGTCAGATTATCTTCAACCGTAACGATCTCAGCCTGGTACCGGTGGCCTGAGAAGCCTGGGGGGTATGCAAGGCCTGGGTGGTACGCTGGGCCTGAGAGGTACGAGAGAACTGGGAGGTACAAGTAGCCTGAGAGGTACAGGAGACCTGGGTGGTACGCGAGGCCTGGGTGGTACCGGCGGCCTGAGAGGTACGGGAGAATTAGGTGGTACCAGTGGCCTGAGAGGTACACGAGACCTGGGGGGTACACGGGGCCTGGGTGGTACGCGAGGCCTTGATGGTAGGCCTGGATGGTACCGGAGGCCTGGGTGGTACACGGGACCTGGGTGGTACATGGGGCCTGGGTGGTACCGGAGGCCTGGGTGGTACATGGGGCCTGGGTGGTATGTGGGGCCTGGGTGGTACTGGAGGCCTGGGTGGTACGTGGGGCCTGGGTGGTACCGGAAGCCTGGGTGGTACACGGGGCCTGGGTGTTACGTGAGGCCTGGGTGGTACGGGAGGCCTGGGGGGCACGGGAGGCCCGGGAGGTACGGGATGGCTGGGGTGCACGGGAAGGTACAGCAACAAACAACCTATCCCAAAGTGCCGATCCGGAGTTGGATGGATTTGCATATTCCATCATATCCCTTACTGTCATAAAGTCAGTTGACAACATCCAGAGTGCATTCTCAACGTTGAGATGCAGCGTGGCCTCTTTTGGAGTCATTCTTTCATTTCAAATCCAATGTACGTATATATAACATTCTTAAATTCTTAAAACACAAAATGTAGAACTCTGGACTGAAAATGAACATCATCAGTTTTGAAAAAAAAAAAAGACCCACCTGAAAGGTATTACATTATTGGTAAAAATGTTATTAGAACATCAATCAGGACATTTTATTACATTATTGGTCAAGTTATTACATTCTTGAGTTTTACTATATTGAAAGGTATTACATTATCAGTAAAATGTTATTACAATATCAGTCAGGACATTTTATTACATTATTGGTCAAGTTATTACATTATTGGGTTTTATTACATTTTCAATCAAGTTAAGTGCAAATTTTATTACATTTTCAGGAAATTATTACATTATTGGGTGCTACAAGGGAGCGTAAGGGGAAATAAACATGAATGAATGAATCAAGAAAGGAAGAAAGAAAGAAAGGAAGAGAGAAAGTAAAAGAAAGAAAGAAAGCAGAAAAGCAAGCTTTATGGTGTGAAATCTCTCTCTCTCTCTCAAACACACACACACACACACACACACAGGTACCTGCAGTCGGACAGGAGAATCGCAGGATGTACGGCTCTCTGGTGAAGGCGTCTTCATCTCCAACTTGATTATCTTCATATTGGTAGGAGTCAATCAGCTTCACCTCATCCTCTCTGACACACACACACACGCACACACCCACATACACACGTATCAGAAACAATACAGACAAATATACTATCCTGTGTTTAGATGACACACTAACTTAAAACTTCATTTCTATTATTGTAACTCCGTCACTCTTGGGGGTTGGGTGCCTTGCTCATGGGAAGCTCAGCAGTGGATAATAAAGGAGGGCAGAGTGTGACCTTCAGTCTGCTACCTGTAGAGGAAGACAAACTGCTCCTTGTAGGAGTCTCGTCCCAGTCTGCTGCTCAGCATCATGGAGAACGGACGCTTCTTGTTCGCTCTGAGGAAACTCTGAGGTGTGTACATGGTACCCGAAAAAATATTTTTATCAGAGGGCATTTTTATAATCACTCTACTCTCTTGTATTAGTATTTTATTCATTTATTTTAATGTAAACTTGTTTTACCTGACATTTTATCTGATGACTTGGTGGGACTTTGCTTTTGTGTTTTATCTTCACATTGCTTTTATCATCTTTTGTTTTGTTTGTGTGAAATACTTACTAACATTTGCTTTGAAAAGTGCTATATGAAATAAAGTATTATTATTATTATTATTATTGTTGTTAGCAGTAGTCATAGTATTACAATATATTTTCATGTTATATAACATGAAATATCAAACACACAGCAACTTTTTCATTCTAGGATTACTAATGAATGACACTTGTTTAAATGATTTTTCTAGTGTTGGAACCAATATTCAACAATAGGAATGTCTCCAAATATGTTTTCGGGGGAAACATACTGTATATATCCATATACTGCATATGCAGAGAACCCACCTGGTGTTGTTAAGTTTCTGGAGGAACCTTTCCATGGCCGCACCCTTCCTATCCACCACCTCCAGGATCAACACTACACTGTACCGAGACACAATCTGACACACACACACACACACACACACACACACACACACACACACAGTGACTAATGCGATGAAACACTATCTGATCAAAAACAGCATCGACACAGAGATGAGAAGAGGAGGGCAGCACAGGATAGAATAGAATAGAACAGAATAGAATAGAATAGAATAGAATAGAACAGGACAGAATAGAAAAGAATAGAATGGAATAGAACAGAATAGTATAGAATGAAACAGAACAGAACAGAATAGAATATATGTATATATATATATCAGCAGCTTAAAGGAGCTTTGTGTAACATTTTAAACATCAATATATCATTTTTAAAGCAATCTAAGAAATCCAGCAGACTTCCCATCAAATCTGACCAGGTGACACAGTGTAAAACAGAGTAGAGGCCAGTAGAGACTGACAGGCTTCTCAGCAACAGACTCATGATAAACACAGGATCTTTAACTAGGGGAGTGATTACATTTTTACACTTTTACACTTTTACACTTTTACAGTTTCATTCATTTTTTTCTCCCAACCCAGTAATTTTTGGAGTTTACGGAAATTTTGCTACTGTCTGAAAATGATAATAATATGTTATTGGTGTTCAAATCCTCCTTTAATGATCAGACCTCTGACCGCTTCCTGATGTTGAAGGCTGCTATCCTCATGTTGACTGTGACTTGAGAATTCATAGAGTTTCAGGGGAAGAAAAATTGGGGACAAAGGCAGAAAAAAAAGGGGACAAAGGTAAGAAGAAGGCCCCCGCTGATGAATGAACAGTGACGAAACAGCATCAGGAGGCGGAGAATGCAACTGATTGTTTTATCTTGTGTCTTAAAGGGATTTGCAGGATAAAACATCAGATGACAAACACACAGCCAGCTGTCCTCTGCGCCTCCTGACCTGTTCTTCATTATTCATCACTCTCTCTGCATTACCAGCCAGGTTCAGCCTGAGATAACAGTGACGAGCTAATGGTGTTGTTTAATAATGGATCACTACTAAAGTCTAAAGTAAAGCGGTTTGGAAAATACGTCATATTCAAAACAGACAGAACTATTGTCATGAACTCTCTTCTTAAACATCACTGTGCACAATTGCTTCTGGAGAAATTCACCAGGAAAAATGTGCTTTTAATATTACTAATTTATTGTGCGTAATGAGTTGGATACAAGCAAGATATTAAAATTAATTTGCAGAGAAAATGAAGTTACAAGAATACTTTATAATGCCACATTTCTTCTTTTTTGTCTGATAGTCTGTTTTTGTTTGTTTTGTATGTTTTTGTGTGTTTATGCTATATTATTGTAAACAAAGACAACAACACAGTTAATACCTTACGTGGGGGCAGCACTCCAGCACCTTCGGGTGAAAGCAGGGTGGGGAGTGTGTCAACAAAGGGTAAGAGGGCAAGTCCCAATAAGACAACTACTGTTTACCGCACAGAATGACCACACTTGTCCAGGCCCCACACCACACACAGCACAGAGGTCAAGAATCTCCTGCGCTGCAGCCTCCATTAGGCTATTGGTGTTGTGACTGTATGCTGCCATATTGTCACATTACAGAGATGTCAGTTTGAACTGGACGGCTATTACCAGATGACCTCTGGGTTTGCTGGAAAACAGTAGGCAATTTGCTCCAGAATTTTTCACTTTCTGGACTTTTACAGCCATGACAGAGTTGTACTGTTACATAAAATAATGGATGCCATTAGACATTACAATTACAGGACCTTCCCCAGTAAAACTACATCAGATTGAATAGGTCTTAAGAGGGTTTGGAGAGGAACAAAAAAGCCGGGGGAACAGATGCTAATCTGTGATATTGAACTCCACTGCTCCATACATCATGAAAGGGAGACTCACTTTGAAGCTCATTTGGATGCAAATGTCAAATCAACACCTTCATATGTTTACATTTTCAGTAAATATCTGAAGACTCTATCCCAAAACACTATAAATCTAACCCATTTAGGGAGAATTAATCATAGGCTAAAGTTCTACATTGAGTATCTATAAAACAGTTTTGTCAACCAATGACTCAAGTTACCTACTACGCTCTAAAATGTACCATAATCTGTTTACATGTTGTGCTATCAGTCATTTTAAAAGAATAGGTGTCACTGTTTTTAAATTTCCATCAAATTTTAGAGCAAAAAGCCTTTTATATCTTGACTATCTGTTACATCATTATGCTGATGATGCTCCGTTTTCTCCCATTAATAAAGTATTTACTCAAGGGCACCTGAGGAAGGTGAGAGAGTCACATATCTATCTTTGTATTCATTCATCTTGGGTCATGTCACAGTTGCCTTTTCTATCTTTTCAACATCATTCTCATTTATTTAGTATTTATCCTGTCATTTCTTTATAGTTGAAACAGTAGATGTCCCCATAAGCCTGGTGGTCACTGGAGTCAGTCTCTTATTCACCCTCACTGGAGCATTTACAGTCAGAGTGGCTTGACGCCATCCCAGACTATATTAGTCTTGTCTTTCTTTCTAGTTTCTAGCTTTCGGAGAGGCTTGTTCGCGTTCACAAATCTTGTCAAAACTTTCCGAAGTGTCCAACTGTCACAGGAATAAGATAAATCCCTGTGAAATCACCCTGGGTCCTGTCACCGTGTCCACAAAGCCAGTCTCCTTTCACTGTCAACCACTCTCTATCAGTGAAGCTGCGGGGGGGCCTAAGCTGACACTGGACTAGTGGTGACACACACACCAGAAATTATGCAAACTTTTGGGCCACACACACACACACATACATATCTTCTATGTTCTCTGCTATCCTTTATGCTTGTTACCCACAGGACATGCAAAGCTGATGTCTGCCCACTCATCCACTGCCTTACTCTGCTGTGGCGTGTGTGTGCGTGTGTGTGTGTGGCGACTGGGAGCGAGAGTAAAGGCAGCTCAAACCAGTGAGAGTGATAGATCAGATCCCTCCTTGCTAGACTTAAAGACAGGCCCACAGTAGCTTACCAGGCTAAGCTGATATGGGATCAGCCAGCAACACTGACACAGTGGAATCACATTCATTCATAAACTGATATAGATCCAAACGGAGAAGTGGGGCAGAGGCAGAAAAAAAAAAAACGCGGCTGCAGGGTTTACAAGCATCCTCCGATCATAGATTTCCATCCCTATGGGGGAACGTCCCTGCCAAAACGTTTTGAGCAAGAGGAATGGATTTCTATTTGCGAAGAACTATATTCGAAAGTGTAACAAATGACTTTTGCAATGGAAAAAAAAAAAATGTTTTGTATTTGCAACAAACTGGGATCAGACAGCAAAATTACTCACGCGTTTATAAATGACATCAATGGAAACATCAGTTTTCTGTACTGACTGATCTGCTGTGCCACTATGTAACAATGCTAGAAATAACAAGGTTACACAAAATCGTTGGAATGAAATTCGATTAAAAGTGCTGCAAGCATTTGAATACAATTAACACAGACGACAGCAAGACAAGACACACACACACACACACACACACAGATACACACCTCTATATGAGACAAAAAGTCAAATTGTAGCAGGCAGGACAGGAATCTACAGGGGCTGCAGAATAAATGTGAGTATTGGCTTCTCTCTGAGCACACACACACACACACACACACACACACACGCGACACAACACACGCACCACCTTGCATGGCTCATCAGTTTACAGAATGCTGAGTGCTGCACTCTACACCGTAATAAAGGATCATTTACAATCATTTATTACCCCCCCCTCCTCTCTCTCTCTCTCTCTCTCTCTCTCTCTCTATCTCTCTCTCTCTGGACCAATCTGTCTGTCTCTTCATCTTTCCCCCTCTCTTGTCGTCTCTTTCCCTCCGTCTCGGTCACTCGTTCTCTCCTCTGTCTCTTTTCTTGACCCTTTACATCTGTTTCTCCCTCGTCCTTCCCGCTCTCATCGCTCATTCCCCCCTCTCTCTCTCTCTCATCTGTCTACCCTCTGTTTCTCCTTACCTCCTCCTCATTTATTTTCTCTCCCTTGTTCTTTTTTTGTTTTTTCCATTCTTTCTGTTCCTCACTGACCCTGCCTCCCGCTGTTCTTTTTTAGCATTCCGGTTTGTCTCTCCATTTCATCTCTTTC
This sequence comes from Centroberyx affinis, assembly GCF_046629955.1. NCBI lineage: Eukaryota > Metazoa > Chordata > Actinopteri > Beryciformes > Berycidae > Centroberyx > Centroberyx affinis. Next base: position 31,532 of record NW_027280225.1, on the reverse strand, counting down.
CTCTCTTTATTTGAGCCTAAACCCAGCTATCTCAATGGATACATATATATTTATATAAGTGAATGCTTTATGGCTGTTTGCATACTGCTGTAACACCCAGTGTCACATGACCAAACAAGGACAAAATCTGTCACTGGGTACATTTGCTTGCACACAAATATTAAATATTAACTAAACCCCAAACCCAAATCTGTGGTGAAGCCTGACATCTAATTGTGAAAAGTAGGGTACTGAACTGGCCATCTGCTATTGGCTGGTCTTTGTGCCAGGTGATGTCACCACCTATTGTACTCTATTGAAGGTCACCTGGCACCAAAGATCAGCCAATAGCAGATGGTAGGTCACAAATTTAGCTAATCTTTAACCTTAAAGGAATAGTTCACCCACAAATGAAAATTCTGTCATCATCTCCTCCCCCTCATGCCAGTTGAAACACAGGTGAAGTTTGTTCATATAACACACAGGGAGGCTGCAGCACAACTCCATAGCAGCCTTCTCCAAAACAACTGAAGTCAGTGGGGACCAGTTCTTCAGAGTTCCAAAAAGACCTACAGTATATTTACACCATCATTTAGTGCAAATATTAACTACAGCTGATTGATTTGAAACAAATAATGGTGTATATTTTCATTTTTGGGTGAACTATTCCTCTAACCTGATTGCATAATACTAACCAATACCAAAATAATTCATAATACTAACCAATACTAACCCCCCCCCCCCCCCCCCCAACTATCAAATAAATAAAAAAGTTCAATTAAACCATCACCTAAAAATGATGCCCATGTACATCACATGGGCATCAGTTGGGTATGACAAAGTGTAGCCCTCGCCACACCTTAACATACAGTAAGCCACATGGTCTTGTAGTTTATATGCTTATAATGGAGTGCAAATATCAACAGAAACCCTTGTGGAAGCCGTATTTAATAGAGCAAATCACATCAGGGCAGCATCGAGGACCAGCGCTCCCCTCTAAGCAGATTCGGTGGCCTACGTCTATTCATTTACCCCCAAATAATAACATCTTCTCAGCCATAAGACATCGCTCCTCTCCCCAGAAATTTGCTCTATTAATACAAAGCGGGTGTGGACATTTTTTGGGAGGCAAATGATATTAGATGCAGGGACTTTAACCACAAGGGTTTAGCGAATTGACACTCCTGCAAACCTCTGCTGGCTGCTGGACCTCTGCGGTAGAAAGAAGCCATTTAGGCAAGAGCGTTACTTGCGTCATGCAGGGGGGAGGGGGCCCAATCGAGTCAATGTCATCTTGAATAAAACAATACTTCACTTAGCGTTACTATTCTAGGGGAAGCTCCCCCACCTCTACAAATTGCGTTAACTCTTCCTAAATCTCCCTTTCATCATCTCGGCGTCACACGAACCTGTTTCACTGCATATATCTATTTTATTGCATTTTTCTACCGCACGCCGCACACCCTAACGCGGGGAATAAATTGTTCTTTTATGTTATCGGATAATGTGAAATTTGCCGGCCGCGACGCATTCATTTGAATAATCCTAAAAACCTTGTCGCCGTGTCTGTTCGAATTTATAGTCCGACGTTTCACTCTCCCCCATTATCTCCGCCGCTCTGTACATGAGAATTCAGTTGCTTTACATTATCAGACTAAGTGAATTTCTGCGCTGGAGCTACACTTTAATTTAAATGACTCCGTATTGTGTAGCCATAACGGGCACAGAGAGAGAGATAGACAGATAGAGTACAATGCTCAGTTCACCTTAATGGCGAGAGTAATGCATATTAAATACATAGACAGGGAGGGGATGAATTGGGGGAGACAGAGAGAGAGAGAGAGAGAGAGAGAGAGAGACAAAGAGAGAAAGAGAGAGACGAGAGATAGGAGAGATAGGGAAGTACAGCGCTCCATTCCACTTTAATCACCCTTATGGCTAGCGAGGCTTTTAAATGCAAAGAGGATGGGAGAGTGAGATTAGAAAGACACAAACAATTAAGCGAAAGAGAGAGAGAGAGAGAGAGGAAGAGGGTAAGAAAGAAAGAGAGAGAGAGAGAGAGATGTCTATGCAGTGACCTCCGGGTGGCATATTGCTGATGACAAATTTAATGGAGCCTCATTTCCCCATCGCTGTTCACCTCGCTGCAACTGTCTGGACCTCTCTCTCTCTCTCTCGCTCTCTCTCTCTCTTTCTTTCCATCTCGCTCCTCTCCTCTTTATCTCTCTCTCTCTCTCTCTTTCTCCCGGCTGCCGTAGCAATTATGCATGCTTGAAGGAGACTGATCATTCTGTCCAGTCACCGTGTTAAACATTAATAAAATAGCCTCTTTGGAAGCTATCTTCCCCTCTTCCTCCTCTCCTCCGGAGCATCTGTTAATACACTGTCATTACGCCTAAACAGACTAAAAGAGGGGGAGTCCACTGCAGTTAGTTTAGCTTCTGATGAATGTGGATTCAAGGCGATGAGGGGGGGGGGTAAAGGTTTCAAAATCCATCTCGATGCGAATGAACGCGGTCGATGAGCTGAGAGGACACAGAGCATTCGGGGCGATAATCGACATGAACTCTGCTTTCACACGCATTCGTAACACCTGAACGAGTAGAGCTCAGCCATTATGAGGTTTATGAAGGCCGATACCGATATTTGTAGCCGATATTTTGTGCCAAGATTCAACATCTTCAAAAAATGACAAGAATTCAGTGTTTTTACCCAGGATTTTATTCATGTCGGGGTCAGGGAAAGCCTCCAAACAGCATTTAGACTATCATGGGACACTAAAACTCTCCATTGAAACCTAAAGTAATGAAATTTTTCTAAGTGGGTTAGCAGCTCCTTAAGGCAAAGTGAGATATCTGATATCTGATAAAAAAAAAATATATATATTCTCTAGCTGTGGTCATGGGAGGAACCTCTATCATATCAGAGGTGGACCACACTGACCGTTTTTTAATAAAAAAATCAATATTGGCCGACATATCTGTGTAACCTTGAGAGGGAGCTTCATAACAGCTACATACTGTACATTCATGAATACTGCTTACATCCTTGTGTCAGCCTTCAGATGGTGTTCATGTCATACTTACTGCTGACACAGTCTTCCTGGCACCTGCAATTTTAACTGAAACTTAAGCAAGTGGGTTTACCTAAACCAGCATTTTACCAAAGTTTTACTAAAAAAAATGTAAGTCATAATTTCATTCCATCAGGCCACAGTGGGTGAATTCAGTTCAGATAATTAGAACTATCCAGCCAGTCAGATCGCAATCTTCGGGGTTCATTGGCTTTTAAAGGGAAAATCCACCCGAAAACACTTTAACACTATTTAAAAAAAACATTCCTGTGGATAACTGGCCAAACATACTCTTTGTGACATCACATCCAGATATTTCCAGCACACTATTTGATAGCTGCCAACTGCCACCAACCTTGATTGATAACAAAGCCAATACATCCCAAGGCCTTTTTTTTGTTTTTTAGCAGTGCCCTAGAGCAGCAGACTTGGCATGGCATTTTCCCCACTACCGATCTGTGCTGCACCCTATACTGAAAAGTAATGATTTCTGGTTTATTTCATTTAGACCTGTCCTCTTGGTTCCAGGAGCCAGCAGTGACAGTGACAGTTTTTGGCCTTGTTTAGCATGTGGCACTGGCTATCACACCGCTGAGCCAATGGGCATGTGGAGCCACGCTGGAAACTTCCATGGGAACATCCAAATCCAAAGTTATGATTTACAAAAGGTTGTCCTGATGTCAAAGTCAGTGGTTTGCTCCAAATCTCCATGAAATATCAACTAACTTTTTTTATTATAGGGGATTTTATTATTGGGGATGCATTTGAAATCCATCAACATGTCTGTGTCTTGTTTTGTGTCACTTGGTTTAAGACAAATAAGATGTTAAGACTCAATTCTGGGTTAAATGACTTGTTAAGATGCATATTTTTTGCAGTGCTGGGTCAACTTGCACAGCCTATAAAAAAACACATAAACCTTCATTTCAGCTAAAACCATGAAAGTCACTGTAATTGAAGTTGTGTGAGTTTTCCTTTTTTTTTTTTTTTTTTTTTTTTTTTTTAGCTGACTGGGTATGCGCACAGTGACCTGACCGTTTGACTCATAGAACAGGAGAGAGAGTATGAGAAGAGAAAAACAGTAGAGAAATGCGACAGTGTCAGAGAACACAGAGAAAGTGAGAACTAGAGAGAGAGAGAGAGAGAGAAAGAGAGAGAGAGAGAGAGAGAGAATCCAAGGGAAAATAAGCAAAGAGAAAAGAAAGAGAAGGACCGAGGAGACAGAGGGAACGACAGGGCTGTGTGAAACCAGAGCGGTGCTCAGCAGAGCAAAACTAACACAAAGCAGACTGACAGACACACACACACACACACACACACACTCTTTCTCTGTGAGCCTCGCTGTGTGAACTAGAGGTTTGAGTAGCTGACAACATCACACACACTACTAGGCACACAGTTTTTCTTCTGACTGCTAAGCACCGCAGAGCTGAATCTGCTGTGGTTTCAAATGCGTGGTCAGGACATGGGTCACGGGAAGAAGAAAATGTGTCTCAAATGGAGAAATTGCTATCTGAAGTCACTCGCCATGTTACAGTGTGATGGCAGAACCTTCCCATGACCCTAAAAAAAAAACAGTAAGGAAAGGTAGGCGGAGTAAAATACTGGTCAAGCAATCAGATTGTTTGGGTCGCTATTCCTGTAAAACACATTTATGTTTTACTGGGGACTCTCATCACAACTGTCAACATCCTATTATCATGACAATATAATTGCTATTTTACCTACAGTACATTGTAAATAGATGGGTAGTTATGCACTTTACTTAATACACTTATTTGTTATAGTTATTGTATGAGGATGAGGAGGATGATGATGATGATGATGATGATGATGATGATGATGATGATGATGAGGATGACAACAACTATGTATTATTATGTGTCCCTATACTAATGCTGTTATGTCATGTTTTAATGTTGCCTAATGTCCTTAATGATTGATTGACTGAATTTACTCAATGAATCTTAAAAACAAGTATATGAATAGGATCCAGACAGAAAATAATGAAAAATACAGTACAAATGTCTATTTTAGCAAGCCATTTAGTCCCATATTTGATCTTGAAATCTTACATTTATATTTAATGTTTTTAATGTTGCTCTAAGGTTTCATTCATTCATTCATTTGTGTTATTACTTACCTACTCACTCTTACTATGTAACTTGTTGAAAAATAATCTGCAAATTTACTCTTCAAACTGTTACCGCTGCCTTTCACAATGAAATGTAAATCAATTGAGCAGCAGATGACAGTGTGTCCCCAAAATGTGTTTAGAAATGGATGGATGGTGACAGACAGACTTTCATTGTGTATTTGCTGCAATGATAACAAGAGAGCCTCTTTATCTATATACACTACTGTGAAGAAAACCTTTCAGACAGTATGCATACGTTGGTAGCCAGTATAAGAACAACCTGTTCTCTTATCAAGTTTGTAGCTATAGTTACAAAATGTGAGTCACAGAGTACAATAGGAGACGGAGGTCACTTGAGGGAAACAGGCAGTACTGTGGTGGATGGGTTCATACACTTGCCTTCCACTCTGGTGACCTGGGTTTGAGTCCCGGAATGTGTATAGAAAGATTTCAGCTGTAAATAAAGTTTTCATGTTCAGAGAAAGTTTTTCTTATTTAACCATGACCAAAAGGTTTTGAGGCCTTTGGACTCATTCCTTGACAGAATTCCAACAATTTTTCACTTCTAGCCACCAGTCCTGCATGCAAACATCTTGATTTTTTTTCAATGTAATGGTGCAGCCATAAAAGTCTTTGGTTTGAATATTTCACTCAATATGAGCAGCTATAGCTCCACTGAAGAATTGGAATGATGTGACATTGTTGTACATTATGGATGTATGTAAATGGATGTATGTAAATGTTTTTTTCTAAGTTTGAAGCTACTTAACAGGTAATTTATGGGGAAACTCAGGGAATTGGGTTAAATACTCACCATCCAGCCATCACTTTAACCTTTTGCAGTGACTAATTTATGACTTTACAGTCCAGTGCAAGAGCATATATTCAGGGTCACAAATGTGCATCATTGGCTATCCACATAATTAGATTTACAAAAGAGTGTGCTGTTTGACATAATCAGATTAACTGATGGAAATACCTGTTTAGCCTTGGGTTTTCTTTAGCTGTCCACATCACATCAAATTTACAGATAGAGATAATGTGAACAGAAATACATATGTCCCAGCATGCAAGTGTGCATCATTAGCTATCCACATTGTCCGAGTAGTGTCCAGAAGTAGACCCTGACCATTGGTTGTTTGTACAGTTGGTGATCCAGGAGTTGAAGCTTATTCTACTGTTGCACTCAGTCTTTCTGGAGTGTCTAAATGCCTAAAATGTAAATGTGAAGTGATTGACACGCCTCTAACAAGCACAAAGCCATTGCAGTTGCGCTCCATAATATATTCAAACCATGAATTTAGCATCATTTTAAATAACTCCACTCAATGTATTCAAATGCACTGAGCTCATTACACGTTGGTTTGGGACCCAAAATGGGCCACGGGCCTAATTCTGCTGGGTCCCCAAATGATTAGAGTAGTAATGTGTTTTAATGAGCCTGGATCCCACGGTGGGACCGTTTTTACACTATTTTTCATTATTTCACCAACACCACTGACAAAAAGATAAGCAGCCGCTATTCATATCAGATTTTTATGGATTTTGGAGGTAAATGAATCCCCGTATAACTAAAAGTAAGTACATTACATCAGTGGGTTTTATCCAGGGAAGGTTATCCGAGTGCACACAGTTTCGAGAACTCAAACTCATTATTGTTTTAAACAGGTAAAAGTTAATCTGTAAGAGATTAAATTTTGAAAGTGACTCAGCTGACAATTTCTCAGATCTAACCAATGTCATCATATTTATATTTCAGTCATTTGTTCTCGCTCGCTATTGGTCATATTCTGGTTAAGATCTTATCCAGGTTAAGCTGATGCATGAATATGAATATGAATAAACCAGCTAACAAAATATCCCCCTTCCTCTCTGACTGCAATGGTAATTTACTTCTAACACATGGGAAAGAAATGATGATCCCACTTGTGTTGTGACAAATAAACTGATGTTACAGGTAATTCTGCTTCTCACTATAATGAATCACAGATGTCAAGAAGCCCCGGCCGCAGTTGCATCTGGAAATGCACTCAGCCTTGGAAAGTTACTGATGATGCCAGCACAGAGTAGCTGACAATTATGGATGAAAGTTTTCACAGACAGTGAAAACTACAAGGGAAAGGACTAAGATGTTTCCATGCCACAGCAACCTGGATTAAAGGGGCAATAAGTACGATTTTTACTGCACAAAATGACCAGAATAAACCCTTGGTCACCGATAGAGGTCGATAACAGGCATAGATGAATTAATGCCCCTTTAATATCTGAGTTAGCTGAGCATCTTGGAAGTGACAATGATCAATATCAAGATTTTGTTATATTTAGTCTCCATCTTTGTGAAATGAGTTTAAACTTTACCGTTCGAGTGTACGAGTGTTCAGGTATTCAATATCTTAGTGATTATGTAAATGCTGTATTTTGCACAAAGGATGTATTCTGTGGAAATGACAGTTTTTTTTCTGAATGTTCTACCTCACAGTTCTTTAATTGTACTGCCTTGCGTTTGTTTTTTTGGCAGGCACTTAACAATACACATTTTCATGTTACGAATGATAATATGACTCAAAACCAGATTACTTGAGTAACTGGGTTAAGAGAAGAATACTCTGTCTATGTAACTGTGGCTATATTCTCTCTCTCTCTGTGTGTTGATAACAGCTTTAGAGACGGTGCTAACAAGCAGATAGCCAAGCGCTTGCTGGGAAGGAAATGAATAGGATTTACAGTGCGAATTGCTGAGTCTCTGCCCGGCGCTACCCTGCTGCAGAGGGACGACACAACACACACACACACACAAGCAAGTGTACAGTAGAAACACCCACACACAATACACAATACTCACACCTATTCCTAATAAACAAAAACTAAACTAAAAAGTTTCAACTTCTCCGCTGAGCTAGCTCACACACACACACACATTAGTGCCTCTTTAGCATTTTTGAACTAGGCTGGTCCGCCAGCTAACTGGCTCCCTGCATGGAGTGTGTGTGTGTGTGTGTGTGTCTGTGTATGTGTGTGTGAGAGAAAGTGTGTACGGTAACTCTTTCCTCTAATTCTGATAAATGATGTATTCAGGATGGCGCTCTCAGCACTCTCTCTCTCTCTCTCTCTCTCTCTGTATAGTTAGTTGAACAATGTGAATGAGTGTCATTAAGCCCACAGTGATAGTGAACCTAACAAGACAGTGTTAAGCTTTCTATACCTCTCTCCCTCTCTCAGTAATGAGTGTCATTAAAGCCTGTACAGTGATAGTGTTCCTAACAAGACAATATTAAGCTTTTCCCTCACAGCATAAAAAACTATGATAGAGCCATCTACCACACTGCCTTTCAGTGGTTTACCCCTTTAATTTCACCATCGCCAATGCACACAGTAAATAACCTTTTTTTTTTTGTCTTTAGGTTACATATTGAAGCATAAAACACTTCAAAAACGACACCATTTTGGGGTGGAATACACCTTTAACGTAATTACAGACCATCTACAAGACAGGAAACAGTTTTGGGATGCGTGGGTGTGTAAATCAGCATTTTTTACACAATAAATCGCCTTCAATATTGCCGAAGCAGCAGAATAAAAACTAATTGCAGGTTACTTCAAATTGTTTGCCGTTTGGGGATCTATGTGAAATAAATCAGCCTCGTGTTTTCGGTGATATGCCCCTTTTAAGCTTCCCATTGAAGCAAAAATACCATTAAGGTCTACAGCTTTCTACATCTGAAAAAATATATTTTACTTTTCTTTTTTTTTTTTTGGTGATTTTTTTCTTCCCAACTCGCAGGAGAAAACACCATTAAAGGTCGACTGCGCATAACTGTTGTTCTGTATGTGTGTATATGAATATCCTTAATCAGCTTTGTTTCGCAGTGAGGTATCACTTCAAAGTGGCTAATTCAGCAAAGAAAACATTGTGTACACAATCATTTACCGTTTTGGGGATATGTGCGAGGTGACACACTATGAATCAGCTTTGTTTTAAATGAAATGGCCCTTTAAGCTTCCCGACACAGCAGGAAAAATACCTTCGCTGGGTATTTATGTTATTGTCTGAGTTCTGGGATCCATACAGGAGATGAATAACTGAGTTTGTGAGCACTCTGGAATATTTCCATCGGGCCCCCTCATTATGACAGTAACGCCGGCATGTTTTAATGGGCCCGGCTCCCATTGTGAGAGGCTACATTTTCACAGTCAGGGTCCCGGGCTCAGCAAATTGAGGAATCTATGATGTGCATAATAAATCCGCCTTTTACTTTTGGGTGAAGTGCCCCTTTAAGGTTTTCAAAGGCAGGAGAATTAAAGCGCCATTAGAGTTTATCTGCAGAGCCCGCTGGAGCGTGAAGATATTATGTAAATGTGCGCTCCCCAGAAAAGTGGCGTTTTCATAATCGCACTAATTTATTCGTAATTATGTGGCATTGTGGTTGTTGTGGCGTATAAATCTCACGTCTCCGTATTCGGTCTATTCTTTCTCTCCTTCCCTCTCTCCTTTATTTGCGACTTCCTTCCTTCCTGTCTTCCTCATATGGTGGGAATGCACGAACGCAATCTGATTATTTTTACATACTTCGGGTTAATTACCCTCCACAATCTATAGAATGTGCAGTTAAATAAACAATTGATTGTAATTTGCAATAGTGTGGTTATAATTTGCCATCAGTACCACTGTTTGCAGTCTGATGAACAGCTTTTTAGACAGAGAAACATAAGGACACATGAGCTGAAATAAGTGTGTGTCGTGCAGAATGCATTGTGTCTCCATACAGTCTGTGTACTTTTGAGATTTTCTAATGCAGTCAGTGGGTTTGCGGGCATTTTTCTTAAGAAAATCAATCTCAGTCTCCTTTGAGGGAATTGCGGTGTGGTAAATGCGCACAATGCAATTTTACCAAGGCGATGCATCAATTTTCACACGACATCCGGCAGAACTATATCCCATTAGAGCTATAATCGACTGCATAACACCACCGATGTCATGTAAGTGCCATTAAGTGCCCATGTGGCTTTATGTATGTAGGAGAGACTTCCTGTACTACGCAGAGGCTTCAACAATCCTGTGGCTATGGTAAGCTAATTGATTTACAGGTACTGTGACCATGCTTTCTGTCATAATGCTTTCTCACCACTATGTGGCAGATACTTGACTGGATAGAACGGTCATTGCCATTCAAATCAGTGTTCCAGGACGGTTGGATCGGCGGCCATTTTGATGTGTACCACTGGGCTATGTTAGCCTCGTCGCTAACGTTAGCTTCCAGTTGAGTTCTGACACTTTGCTAATAGGCTCATCTGCTCAGTTCTCAAGCGTGACAGTGTGACACACTTTATGACCTTAATGCCCAGACTTGTGCTTTAGAAAACAATGGGAGCCTATGACTCCCAGGGGGTCGGGCAAACCTGCAGTAGAACAGACAGTAGGAGCTTCTGACTGTGGCAAATACATCAGTGAGTTTAGATATTTCTTGAGCAATAATGATGATAGGAAAACACTACAATTACACCAGTGTTATCCTTCAAGGTGCAGCAACCTAATTCATCACTGCACCCACTCCTGAGTCTGCAATAAAGCCGGAGCTAGAATGCTATTCCCTGACTCATGCTGTTTTTGAATGGAGTTTGGCTGCCTGTCAAATTTGGTCGCAAAAATTTGGCCGCTAAGGAGGACAGAACAATGTTTTTTGTCATAAGTCCAGTCACCCCCTCGATGTAATTACATTGTTTGACCCCATCCATATGATTGCTTGCTCTGTGCCTGTAATTGGTTTGGATCATTTGCTTTTCATAGATATTAGCTCATTCAATTATGTTTCATTTCTTCCATTTTTGATGCATTTTGGACTGTTTGAGTCCCGCCATATGATTGGTTGTTGGCTTCATGCCCCTATCTGTCTGGCATGACATCAGCAAATCAGTGATCACTCTGTGTCTCCCCCATTGTCGTTGATGTGTAAAGATTACTGCATTTTCTTGTTTGTTGTCTGATGAAGGCTGCCTTGGCCAAAAAGTCAGTTAATTTTCTAGTTAAATAAACATTGCTTTTAATGGAAAGAGTGTGGCGCCCATCTATTTTGTACTATTAGGAAAATCAATTCAGCATGGTATGATATTATTTTGAAAAGCTGGTGGCATGTACAGAATACTTAATGCAATGTGATTTGAATCAATCAATGGTTTAGAAATGCAGTACATGTTCCAGTGCACTTGGAAACATCACTGAGCTTTTTTTTTTTTTTTTTTTTTTTATTTATTCAAGGAAAGTTCACTGACCACCATGCTCTTTTCCAGCAACTCTGCTTCACATTCAGAGTCCTCTACTAGCTTCACTGGAGCAGGTGCCGGAGTCAGCGTGTGAGCCCAAAATAAGAGTTTATGAAAAGAAGGGAAAGAAGAGAGAGGGGGCGAGAGAAGGTAGGTTCAGAGTTCCGGTGCAGTGTTCTGGCCTCATTAGGGTCTGGACCAGGCGGGCAGCGGGCTTCTCTGGGGAGACGGGCACAACATCCAGGTTACAGCAGTACGGTCCATGGAGAAGCACCATCCAGCCATTGTCCTCGTTCAGCAGCTCCAACAGTAACCACAGTGTTCCACTTGCAAGGTTGAACTGGTTTGCTTAGGCACTCACGGTCCGGTGTATGGCTACTGGAACTAAAATTTCAAGTGTATTGTTTTTTATATATATATACACAGTACTGTGCAAAAGTCTTAGGCACCCAAGAGTTTTTATATAAATAGTGTCTTAGATGTTTATTCATTTTTTTCCTGCATTAGTGTGTCAGCAGACTGCTCTTTATAGTACATTTTTTTTATATTCAGAAACTTTTCATTTAATTATTTTTGAAAGCATCTTCGCTTTACTTTTTTCTTTTACATGTGCCTAAGACTTTTGCACAGTACTGTATGTATATATAACTGTAGTATTTAGTACTATTTAAGAATAGTATTTGATATAAAATATATTTTGTTTGTATTGATTCTACATTAATTTGGTGATTTAGTGATTCATTTGGTGATTCTACAGCAAATTGTGCGATCAATTAATCCTTTTTTAATCGACTCACAGCTCTAATATTTTAATAATTATGAGTCTTACAGTTGTTTCTTGACCTGTTTCCAGTTGTCTTGCGGCTGAATTGTGGCAATATATTTGTTTATCGAATCTGAATTCTCCTCTGCTTCAAACTGCTCACAACTGGGTCAGGAGCCGTTGGGATAACGCAGCTCACCTGTGGCTGCTTCCCAGGTGTGGAGCAGGTAATTGGGCTAATACTTGCCTTCTACTGCTCTCCCCTGTGGCCTGTGCTGTGGGACAGAACGCTGTCCATGGTGCTGAAGCTGTTGGCTCGCTCCAGCAATGCAGCACAGAGGCACCGGGGGAGCCACTGTGTGTGTGTGTGTGTGTGTGTGTGTGTGTGTGTGTGTGTGTGTTCAGACCTCTGAGCCCTCTGTCTGTATTATACTGTAGGTCAGACGTTCACTGGAGACACGCTGGACTCCTTTTTGGCACACTTTTTAGACACATGTTGTCACACACACACACACACACACACACACACACACACACACACACACGACCTCATGTAGACATGTAGACAGTGCAAAATGTGTTACAGTTCATCAAGCATGATGGTCAAAGCATTTTTTTCTATTTACCTGTACACACTCACTCTCTCTCTCTCTCACACACACACCGAGGCAGATACACACAAGCAAACAGACAAACACACACACACACACACAGGGGTGTTGAAATTTCATAGTACACCTAGCTTGAAGGTCATTTTTTTGGTGCAGTAATGTTTGTACCACAAACACACACACACACACACACACACACGCACACACAAAACCAATACAGCCTGCCTCTCCTCTATTTTGGGCTTTTTTTCTCCCCGCTGTGACCACCCACCTCCACCCCCCACCCCAGCACCCACTGGAAGGAAAAAGGCATATTACACTCCATTAAGTTTCAAGACAAAACCAGGTCACCGCCATCCAAGCCTTGTGTACATATTAACCACCAGTGCCGGGAACATTACTTAGAAAAGTGCCTTCTCAGGCTAAAGCATTGCTCCCATTTAAAAAAAAAATCTTAAAAAAAAAATGCATTACGGTACTTTGTATTACACATCCTCACACATGGAAGACGGCCTGCACTCTCATAGGAGCTGTTAGTCATTCTTATGTATGAGAGAAAGTTAAAAGTGTATCTTTGTATTTAAAGTGCTTGTCTGTGCATATGGGGTTAACAGCTGCTTGCCATTACTTACCATATTGCATGCTTAAGTGTAATCCTTCACTTATTGGGTGAGAAGACCAATGGGACAAACTCCCAAAAACTTGGTATAGTCCTTTAAAAGTATAGCTCACAGAAGGGACATCCAGGTTGTCAAATCAAACACCCTTTTGCTTTTTACAGCCACTTTTATGACCGAGCTACCGGGTCTTCTCGCTTCAAAGATCTTTGTTAAATGCCATCCCTTCGTCTCTTCATTTTCCACTGTATCCTTTCCCCAAAAACATTATATATGATGAAATCATACCACTGAAAAAATCAGCTTTCGGTTAAAAGTGAAAGTTTATGAAAGGACACTCAGGTAGTTAAGTCTGTTTCACCTCTGGCAATCCCGGGCCCCGTTACCGTTTCATAGAAATTTGTGCCATGGGGGGCAAATTAAAGCAGAATTACCATAAACAGAATACTAAAAGAGAAGAACAGCAAGGTGTTCTTGGTGGCTCAGCGTTTTTACACCACGCACACACACACCTGCTTAAATGAGCGAAAACTTTGAATTTTGAAAAAAAAAAAAAAAAAAAAAAAAAAAAAATCAGCTTTTCATGAAGCTTACTCGACACATAAAGGACTGAGTCGCTGTTCGATGGAACAAAAAGAATGAAAAACAAATTGGATGTGACGTATTTGCGAGTTCAAACGCGGCTGCTGACCTTGGTTGCATGGGCGGCCATTGTCTGCGCTCGGTGTCACATAAAGCAGGAACAGCAGGAAAATGAATTAAGGACAGTCAAGTAGCCAAATGAAAAGACCCTCTGCTTGTTTTTGGCCCATTGCGTTTTTTTTTGTTTTTTTTTACAGCCACTTTTCACCCAGCTACAGGGGCCAATTTAAACCGCATTTGCATAAACACTGCATAAAATAACAGAGAAAAGCACAGATGTGAAGGCAGAAAGAGACACTCTGCTACACACACACACACACACACACAGACAGGAGCGCGCACTCACAAAAAAGGCACGGTTCTCCTTTCACAGCTCCAAACACAATTATCTTTCCCAGCTAAAAGGTTGCAAATTACATGCTCGCTTCTCTGGCATTTTGTTGTCCGTCTGTCTGTTAGACAATCTCCGCGTTTCTTTGAGTAACTGAACGTCTGACTACTTTGTTTGTCTATTTGCCTCAATCACTCGGTATTAGTTAGACTCGGAAAATTAAATATGCTCCCCTGGGCGCACTCGCTTTTACAGTGAGCGCTTGACGGACGGCGGGGGCGAAGTTCAACACCAACAAACAAGAAAACACACAGGAAGTTTTCACAGCAGCTTCGGAAACAATACTGAGCTAATATCAAAGATGTTTAGGTTCTGATTTCACAAAGCGATGCAGGTCCCATTGATGTCTCAACTTATGTATTTACACGGGTTTTCAGGCCGCCGTATGAACATCTGTTGTACTACATTGACATGTTTTTGTATTGCATTATGCATAGGGTTTCTGGATTTACATCTTCGCACTGTGTTCTTAAAAGATTGCACTTATGGGACCAATGGAGGTCACATTTTCTAAATTTCAAAGGCCCCAACTCCTACACTGTAAGCCTGATTAACATGGAAAAACACATTCAGCTATTGTTACAAATTACCCTGCATGCCCTAATGGGGGCGCTATCATTGAAGGTCAAATTTTAAAGTCAGATGTAATAGCTCACGTACTACTGGTCCGATTTTGATGAAACAGAGCGATGACACATTTTATGTTCTGCCGGTTTAAAAATACATTACACTGATTGGCCAAATGGGAGTGTATAATGGGAGTGTCTAATTAAAGGTCAAAATTTCTAAATTTGACTGAACCCTAAACTGATTTTGATGAAACTTGAGACATATTTCAAGTTTTCAGATTGCAGATTTAATATCAATCAATCAATCAATCAATCAATGTCAAAATATTTGCATGTGACCAATTAATGTGTATTGATGCCACACACCCTTACACACACACACACACACAACTCTCATACAGCCTCATTCTGAGTTGATTGCCAGTAACTTGCCACTTGGGGATTTTAGCTGACTCCCTGTTGGACGCTTTTTGCCATTATCTGTTCATATCACACACACACACACACACACAAACACTCCTCATCAGTACCTGTTAATCAGACAAATTGACCAGCCAATCAGATCCATCAATTACTTCCTGGTTCTCCTCGTCAATGCCGCCCTCGGTGGTGGTGGTGGGGGGTGGGGGGTGTGACACGCGGCAGGACGGGCGGGTTGAAATGTCACCTTCATTAAGCCGATTCCGCAATCAATAGCCGGGGCTGTGATGAAGTCCCACTGCGGCTAATCATACAGCCGAGGTGGAGAGACGGGGCCGGGGGCAGAGCTGTCACTTTATCTTACCGAGAACATATTTTACCGAAACTGTAACGGAAACCGATATCTATAACGTTAGTAATAGCAGAGTATCCATCTGTGGAGGCGAAGACATTAAGAGCAACTTTTGAATATTAAGTCGCGGCGCTGATTTAGTCTCAAAGCTGAAATATTACCGTCTTCCTCTCATTCATCTACAGTACATTCCCCCCCCCCCCCCCCCCCCCTCCCCCCTCCATGATTGCTTTACACTGACCTCACTCAGGATAAGGTTAATCAGATTCTCGCTAACAAAAACTCAAGCTGGATTTTTACTTTATCTTCATAAAAGCACATTTTTACTGTTAACGGTAACGGAGACCGATCTCGACAGCATCGGTATAGTCTGGAGGGACACGAAACATTAGGATTACCTCCTGAAAACGGAGTTGTGGTGCATCTTTCGAGATGTCTTAGTCGTCACGAGGCTTACGGAGTTATTCTTTAACCTGTCTCCTCTCGTTCTGTCTGCGCCTCCCCCCCCCGCCGCTCTCCGCCGACCTCGCTCTGAATAAGGGTTAATCACGTTCTCGATAGGGAAAAATTCGAAGCGGAATCCCGCGGCGCAAAATTGAAACAACGAGGTATCGGAAATCGTTTGTTCTCTCGGCGATCGGGCGACTCCACACACACACACACACACGCGGGCCTGGGTTCGGTTTCTGAGCGCTTTGTGGTCGGATTTGATGATAAAATATGTACGTGTCAATGTTCAGTGCATTTTGAATTCAATATATGCCCTGATGCAGCGGTGGAAAAAGTACTCAACTCATGTACTTAAGTAAAAGTAACAATACCGTCATGGAAAAATACTCTAGGAAAAGTCCTGCATAGTCCTGTAAGTATAGATGTATTAGCAGTAAGTGTCAAAAGTAAAAGTCTTCATTCTTTCAGAGTGTTAAATCATTGATGCATTAACCTGTATTTTAATGTTGTCGGTCTAGCTGCTTCATATACTTTTGGGGAGTTTAAACTCTATCAATGCAACATATTTTATGAGCGTATCGTATGTTTTGCATGTAAAACCTTATTCTGCAAAGCAACTAATAATTATAATAAAACTAACTAGTAACTCCAGCTGTCAGGTAAATGTAGTGGAGTAAAAAGTATAATATTTCCCTCTGAAATGTAGTGGAGGAAAAGTAGAAAGTTTCACAAAATGGAAATAATTAAGTACAATTTTGAGGTACTTACACTTTACCTAAGTACTGTACTTGAGTATACAATATGTACCGTGTTACTTTCCACCTCTGCCCTGATGTAGGTTGCTGTGTATGAGCATGTGGGTGTGCAGGATGTGTGTGTGTGTGTTGGAGGAGTGTGTAGGGGCCTTTGTGCCTCGATGAGTGTGTTGAAGTGTAATCTCATGAACTACCGCACTCTCCTTAGCAAGATCTAACTGTTGCTGGGAAAAATGGAGTTAAATATCTAAGCTAAAGCTAGTGTCAGACCCGGCTTTACCGAGATATAAACCCAGATTCTACACTGTTTTTCCAAGAAAACCTTGTCTTGAGCTGAAGCTGCACAGCTGCCTTTGGAAACCGGTATGAAAAGGAATACTTTTTAGCTTGTTATACTCTCCAAACCTCTAGTCTCTAGCTGTGAACGGTGCGTTTTCTCCCGCTCTGTGTAGTATTCAGTGGCTGACAGGTTGAGAGTCTTCAGATGATCCTATTAGGAGACTGTGAATCAGTTTACAATCAACTGACACAGCTCCTGCCTCAGCCGCGGGCTTACAGACACTGCAGAAAACCTTTCCGTCTGACTGATTCGCTCTGTTTTTCCGGCTGGTTATTCACTTCCAAAATGCTCCGTTCATCCGTTTTTTTTGGAGGGGGGGGAAAAAGTCCTTACCTCAGTATCGTCATTCAAAACCTCTAAAACACACGGCATCCGGTCTGAAAAAGTGTTTTGTCAAGCAAGGATTTAGATTACCTGCTGTCCCTGACCTGCTGAAAAGTACCACAATATGCTTTTTCTCTTGTATTATCATTTCATATGACATTTTGGTTTTTGTATTGCTCTGGCATCGGCAAAGCTCCTGCAATACAGAGTTTTTTTGGGTTTTTTTTAAACTCCTTTATTTCCACTCTGGCAAATAGCTTTTGACAGACTTCTACTGGGTGTCCGAAAAAGTCTGGGATCATAGAAATGAGTAACACCCTATATATTTTTTTTCTTGTTTCACTTGTTTTCCCTCCACACTAGCTGTCAGGGTGGCTGATTGGTTTCTTTTTGGACACCCTGTACAGTCCTAAAACAACATGAAATGTGGACAGAGGTCTGCCGAGAGTCAGGAGTGAAGAAAGGAAGAAAGAAAGAGTAACAAACAAGGAACAAAGACAACCGAGAAATTACCGAAACCAAAGGAAATTTCTTAGGCTGTAAAGCGAAAAGTGCTGTAATTTAATACAAGCGTAACAACTCATAGAGAGAGCGCATTACTAATTCAGAACGCATAACAAAGACTTCTGTGAAATTATTCAAAGAAAGCATTAGTAATTCAATCAGCATTACAAAGCTTTCTGAGAATCTATTCGGAGAAAGAAGCTGCTGTCGTGTGTCGAGCTCGTTAATTCTTGCTGTTTATTTCATTTCTTTACTTGAAACAATTGTTCCTACATGCGTTAAATAAGTGTTATTGTCCTAGTGTCATGGCTCCAGCTGTGACTCTATGTTTTTTTCCTTGTGTTTCTCTGTGTTCCCTTCCTCCCTTGTGTCTTCACCTCCCCGGTCTGTCAGACAAGTCCGCGAGGGTTCAGGACCGTCCCACTGTGAAATCGGTAAGTGTGTGAGGGAATTACCCACAATTCATAGCGTTTGTGACGTTAATATTCACGTATGTGGAAAATATCAGAAAATACAACCGATACAAAAGAAAAAAAAAACATAATTAAGGAAAAATAAACACAAAAAACAATTAACAAGAACTTAGAGAGAAACAGGGATGAAAGGGTGAAACCACATGCAAGATACAGTTAAAGGAGAAAACATTGCAACATTAAAACAGAATAAACAGCTCATTTGAGAAAAAAGAAAGTTAAGTTTTCCTAAATGTTTAAGAAGGATGTTAGATGCTTCTAATATAAGCAGCATGTAATATAGCCTTTATGTGCTTATTTGTGCTCATTAAGCTTTATTAAAAGTACCTTTTTGCTCTCAACGTGCCTCCTACTGTCTCTTTTTTGTTATCTTTTTTTTTTATTTTTTTTTTTACATATTTTACATATTGTAGAGTATTTTCTATATCCATTAGCACAGTATAAACTTTGCAATGTTGCAAAACATATACCTAGGCCTATTTACCATTATTCATCTTTTTTTTTTTTCATTTTAGCTTAATGATGCTGTTTAGACAAAGGCGCAAACAAAGAGTAAATTACAAATTGATTAACTGAGATAGTAACGTCTGACGTCGTCAAGGCAACACGTGATGCTACAAAGTTAATTCCTGTGTTTCCTCTTGCCTGTTTGCTAACAGTGTTCCTCCTGTGTTCAGGTTTCCTCGTGGCCTCTCCTCAGTGTGTCAACTTGCCTGCCCATGCCATTCCAACCAGCCAGTCTGCTCGTCTGCCTGTCTGCCAGTTCGGCCCGGATCGACCACACCACTCGGCCCCGCTGCCTTCTGCCTCAACCCATCTCTCCGTTCCATTCCCAAATCAACCATCAGCCTTTCAGTAAGCCTTTATTCCATCTCCATCCATCGTTGTCCGTGTCTGCATTTGGGTCCAAGAAACTGACCGTAACACCTAGTGCTCAGGAAAGCCATGCAAAACACATTGTGTACTCAAATATGGGCTTGTGAGGTTGAAATTAAATAATTGTTTTCTTACTGTAAATCCTGAAAAGTTAACTGTATAGAGATTTGCAGTTCCAAATTGCCATATTAATCATTTTAGGCTTAGCTGATTTTCTACCTCATTGTTTTTATAGCGTAAGTCTTAGTGACTATAATGTGTCACCAAAAGTGATAACTCATAATTGTGTGAAAAGCAGTCTATAGGCTAGGGTTAATCTTAGGGTTGAGGTTAATGTTAGAAATAGGATCAAGTTAGGGTTGGGTTTAGGCTAAAATCAGGGTTACATAGTTTATAGCAGTGATTCTCAACCTTTTTCATATCAACGACCCCTAATTTAGTCCACATTAGAGCCACGGACCCCCATTTGATGAGATTTTTTCTCTCAGACCCAAATCTGAGAACCCAAATTTGTCCAGAATCCCATGACTATCTGTATTGCAGGTAGAGAGATAACAGAGAAACTATGATCAAAACAGTCATTCTTCTACATTCTCTAATTGTGTTAACTTCTTGTAAATGAAATAATGCTGAAGTTTAAACAATTTGCTGGGGACCCCCTGGAACCTCCTCAAGGACCCCCGGTGGTCCCCGGACCCACGTTGAGAACCACTGGTCTATAGAAATGCACTAAATAGACAACTCTACTTTTTGCCACCTGATAGTTGAATATCAACATTGCACTACCCAAATGAAGTGTTACCCTCTCCGCTTTCCTCACAGTGATGTTGCGTAAAAGGCACTTTAAAAACAAACTTCAAACCTGATTGGACAGAACTGATAAGTAATTTAATAGGCATATAAAGGAAACATTCATTATGAAGCATTAGTAGCAGAGTCATTCACAAGTACTTGGAGTGCATGACGGAAGTGTGGGAGGGGAGATTCTCTTAAATTTGGGCATGCCCGTGTTAAGTAAGTTATGTCACCCTAACCTCCCCATTCTCCTCCCAGAGTTATGTTAGGCACAGTCCAGTAGTTTCCGCACAGCCTTGATCCAGGCTCCATGATCGAGGGCTGAGTCTGCTGCATCGAAGGCAGAGATGCCGTCTTTGGATGCTTGTGTTTGGACAGCATTGGGGTCCAGTGAGGAAAGACCGGAGGACACAGTTTCGAGTCCCCGTTTCGGCAGACCCCCGCCCTGCTGAAGTGTCCTCGAGCAACACAGCGACACTGAATCCCTACCAGCTCCAGGGCTGCTGCTCTGTAGCTACTCCTGCACATCATCCCATCTGCGGAGGGAGGGGAAAGCGAAAGCAATTGAGAACGACTGAAGCGAAAAGAGAATTTCCCTATCAAGATCAGTGAAATGTTGCAGTACTATCATTTTTGCAATCGGGCCTTTGCCATCAGGGCTCCTGGACTTTCAATCGACCTGTATTATCCTTTAAATATCTTCATAAAAGTCACTTTTATAGACTTGCTTTTAAGTAATGGTCTTTTATGAATTGTTTTTGACCTCGATTTTAAGGGCTGCTTTTATATTTCTGACCCTTTCATGGCTTTTTCTGTCAATTTTGTCCGACTTTCTGAAGTGCTTTGTAACTGTGTTTTGAAAAGCGCTATATAAATAGACATGAATTATTATTATCTTAAGCATTCTGTTTTCAATTATACACATCATATAGTCTTCGCACTTCACCAGTTCAGGATTCCACTGATTCAAACTGCGATGAACTGACAGTGAAAACACCCTCTGAACTTGCATTTTACACAGTTTAAGTGAAGATACAGTTTCTCTCTCACTCCCCTTTTCACTCTCTCTTCGCATGTCTCTCTCATCTCTTCTTTCACTCGTTCCCACGTGTCTCCCTCGCACTCTCTCGCTTTCACTCCCTCGTAATGTTATGGAATTATTCATTGGCGGTGGCAGTCGTAACTGAGCCGTCCATGTGTGACTGTTTGTTAGTCAGTCTGCATGCTGTCTGACTACCAGCTTGTACATTATACGCTTGTATTCTGTTACAATCCTGCACAAAGGCACTCTTTCACTCTCTGTTTTCTCTCTGGGTTTATTCATATTCCAAACAAATGTGGTTCATCACCGTGTGGTGGTGGCGCATCACTATATGCTAGTGACGCACCGATAGATCGGTGACGCGCCAATACATCGGTAGACAATTATCGCACGATTTGGGCTTTTAAAAGCACAAGTGGAATTGCCTGAGTTCAGACCTTTGACTCCGCCCACTCCACCGAGTTCTGGTCTGGCATCGTGACATGAAACAGCGGTTTCTCGGTTGAAAAATGATCGGTCCAATGAGCGCCGGGGGGGGACTAACGATTAGCCAATCAGCGGATACCTTGGTCTCTAGTGATTGGTTAGGGAAAATCGAATCCCCCTCCCCCACGGAAATCGGTTAGAATGAAGGCAATGTCAGACTGAAGATGGAAATGGAGTGTAATGAGTTGACAATTGTGTCTGATATCAGGCAACAATTGGAATCAATTGGGAGTCTGATTATATTTTTACAGCCGGCTGTTGGAACTGACTGTGTATAAGCGACCTCGAAGTGCCACTTGTTTATGTATGTGTGTGTGTGTGTGTGTATGTGAGAAAGTTCTGCTTGTTTCATTGAGCCAATTCCTTCCCAGAGGAGACGGTCTTTATCTGCCCTGGTGATGAGTGTGTTGAGTTTGCGCATATTTTGTACGGTGGAAGTAACCTTAAATTCCTGAAATCGGACGTGCAAAGACGTTTTCTCAAGACAAAACTGCCAAAGTGATGGAGCTCATCTTGTTGGATGACCACTGACATCTGTCATCCTGAGCTATACGATGTCGTGTCAATGCATATCCACAAGCTCATGCAAACTAATACCATGTCTAGAAGCTTCACAGCTGACATTTGGACTTCAGATGTCAGTCTTATGTCCTAAGTTTAACGGTGCAGTGGATTGATGAGCATTTCCAATTGCGGCAGGCTATACTGCCCTTATAAGAATTCACTGCAGACGTCACACTGGCATTTGAGAAAGCCAGCCAGCCAGAAACATGGCAAAAGCAATGCATTGAGTTTAGGCCGTGTGTCACATACGCTCCAGCTGGCTTTGCATGAGGGAGAGTTTGTTTTCAGCGATGTTGTTGCAATTGGGAGAAAAATGAACATATCGAACGTTCAGCGCCGGCATATTCCCCGTCTTCAAATTATTTCAAGAACAACTATCACTCCCAATCAAAAGGCTGCGGCAAGATGTTTCGACAAGATGGAATTGCACATATTACATGATGCGAAGTCTTGTCGAGCAGAAACGGGCGCTTGGGTGTGGATACTGCTGATTATGAGCTGCCAGCCAGCCTGAATGCAAGTCAGTGGAGTCTCATTGAAAACATGCTCACAATCTCTGCACCATGTGAAGAACTGACGAGGCAAATGAGCACTTAGTCTGGTGTAATTCCATCAGTAGTGACTTTACCAAGAGTTTAGTGTCTAGAAAAGTGAAAGCTACACTTTTGGAAGCAGTCAAAACTGATTTCACAACACTGAAAATGAAGCTCTATACCGTGCTGCTCTACTCCGTGACCCGAGATACATAGATCCGACATGTGGTTTCAGGGGACAGAGACAACACGGACCATTGAGGAAGCAGTCATGCGATCCATGTAGACGGACACAAGGGGCAAACAAACTATTGTCGACGCATGAGGAAATTCTCCAGGAGAGCAGTAGAGAGGAATGCAACACGGTGAGCAATTCATCTGTGCAGATTCAGAGCTATCCGTCAGAAGCTCCGGTCCCACGGAACGCAATCGCACTGCAGTACTGGCAAGAAATTAAAGAGCGGTGCCCAGCGTCGGCTGAACTTGGAAGAAGTTCTCTCTCCGCCTCCTGCACCAGCACAGGCAGCCAGAAGGCAAATAAGTAACTGACTCACTTCAGCTTTAGCTGAACCTTGTGTTTAGCTAAAGCCATAGTTTTATTTGAGCCCAACTTTGTTTTTCCTTTACATGGTTAAGCCCTTGAGTCCTTGTTACAGGGAGTGCTACCCCCTCTCCACCACCCACACTCATGATAACGCTTGATTATTTGAAGATAAGCATGTCTGAAAAGCTTAACCTGCAACCCTTCATTTTATATATGGAAACCCTCCCTTTAGACCAGGTGGATCGTATTACCTTAAAATGCCATGTAAATTGCTTTAATGGCTTGTAAATAATGCTGTAGTGCACTGTAAATGACCTTGAATACTAATGGTTATTATGACAGCATGTTTTTCATAGTCACGGGCCTGAAGTTGACACTTTTCTCCTTTGCCATTTTTCTGTTTTCTGTCTCTTGTCAAGCTTTTTTTTGTTGTTTTATATTGTTTTATGGGTTATGTCGCATCTAAAATTCATGAAAATGCAAAACAAAGTATTCAAAAAAGATAGTTTACCCCATGAAACAAATAGTGCGAAAGGTTGAAGAGAGTGAACGTGTCTCTGGGAAGTATTTTATCAACATCACCTTTCTCTGTGTCTGTCCTTCATCCATAATAGGGCCACAGATATATGAGAATGCACATTATCGGCCGTAAGTTTTTATACCAGCCTGATATTACCATTAGTTCATTTCTGCAGACTTAATCAATGCTTGTAGATAAATATCTGGATATATCATGGCATGCATTAATGACAAAAACGTGTCAATTGTGATTTTACTATAGAGACAAACTTATTGTTCAAATCTAAACAAGGTGTTACATCTGCATGAGTAGTGTAAAGAAAAGTACTATTACAAAAAGTGTATCTTGAGAAAACAAATGTGTAATTGGTCATTTTGCTCCTTATATATAGCTATCATTTGCCCAGAGGTTATGTTTAAGACGGATGTAACTAGAAAATACATGGCCTAGGATCACACCCCACCAACTAGGACTGCAAGCAGTCATGGAGCTGTCATGATTCACCCCAAATCTGTTTCCATCTCAGCCTAACTACTGGCTCAATAAAGACTGCCCACTGACCTTTTCTGAATAGAGTATGAATTGTGTCCAGTCCCACAGCGCATAGATAGAAATGGAGAGGAAGGGGAAGGCAAACAGAGGACTGTGTATCAATGACAATGCTAACATTCATGATTTTTCTCTTTTCTTTTTATTTTCCAGACATTAAGACTTTTCTTGCATTCCATCAATAAATAGGCCATCTTTGTCTTGTCCTCTGTCACATTTTGTTGATATTTCTGAGAAACAAATGCATGACTATTGAAATCCACAGATCTTACATCACTAAAATTAAAGTGATAGTAGCGTTGGAATCAATGCCGATCCAGCTCCCGAGTACTTGTGCTCGGATTGGCAAGTGCAGCTCTCCCCGATACCGATACTTTAATAAACAAAAATGAGGTGATGCTGCCTTCAAAATAAAAGCGTAACATTTGTCACTCTCACTTTTGGAAAGAAGAATAATTAAGTAACGCTGATATAAAAATATGGTGTGAACAGGATTTTTTGTATTGGTGCATTTTTAACTACAATGCTCCTTCCCTTCCCCTAAGTTGTGAGGTTCATACAATAACACAACTTTTACTTCATTTTATTGATTAGATCCTGCTCAATAAAGAACAGACCTGATTTGCATATGATCTTCTCAGGTGCTGTAAACCGTGATGAAGTTTGATAGTGTCTCACCCTGACTGACTGACCTGAATATGCCTCTTGAAGACCGTGGCACTGTAGCAATCATAATAAAAAAAGTCATAAAATCAAAGCATACAAAGCATTAGAAACTCCAGGTCTTTCCATGAAATAGACAAACCAGGTGAAATCCAAATGAAAGCTTTGATTTAATCTGTTCTTCTCCCTCATGATGTGGAGATAGAGATGGAGATGAAGGGGAAGAAACAACTGACTCATTGTTAGGCAGGAGCTCCTAATGTTTTGCACCCTGAGCAGATACAGCATGCAGATTATCAGATCCGAGAGTCTTGTATCGGCAATGCCTGAGTTTATAAGTCCCTCTTTCTCACCTTTTCTCTATTCCTATGCCCCTATCTCCTACATCTCCCGCTATTCCATTACAACAGCCTGTATCCTGCTGACCTCAACAATTCTCTGCTCGATCTCCCTTAACCCCGTGTGTGTATGTGTGTGTGTGTGTGTTGCTGTTATCTCCCACACAGTAATAACAGTTCTTTGGCCCCGAACAGAAGCCAAGAGCTAAGAGCAAAGCTATCATTGCCAATATAATAGACTTATTTCACACTCTGTTTGTGTGCGTGCGTCTGTGTGTTTCCTCACCTCGAGTTACATCTAGTTTACCATTGATAAAATTCATATCCCTGAACCGAATGCACGCACTTACCCATGCAATTACTCACCCACACACACACACACACACACACGCACGCTTAAGTAGAATACATTGCTATGGTAGACCCTCTCTGCCTTTCCAAGCAGCACAGCCACTTTACGGGTGGAAAAGAGTCAAAGGGAAGAAGGTTGAGGGTTGATGCAGATATGAGTAGGGACTAGTTATGATTTATTATGACAGTGTCATTTCTTAGTTACTGGTAATGCTGCTCTTTTGACCAAGTTTGCAAGCCTGCGACTACTTTTTCTTGAATAGACCTACTGTTTTTCAGTATTTATTCATTTCTGATCAAATTTGAAGAGGTATAAAGGGGGGAGAACTATCATCTTTGTTCATCTAAATTATTAAATACATCTCCCTTGTGTTGGAAAAATAGGCAAAAGTCATAGAAAACCTGCCCGCACAACCCCACCGCCATAAATTTCAAATCCTCCGATGCTTAGACAAAATGTAATACATTCAGTGGGCTTCTTCCTAATATTGAGTTGCAGAGTCCACATTGCACAGGTGGATTTAATTCCAGTTCATGTTGAAGTTCATGATGAAACTTCGGGGAGGAGAGATTCTTATATTCCCCGTAAATCCACTTACCTCTAAGCAATGTGCGCTTTTACACGCAACTCTCCCAAACCCTGTCTCTACCCCCCCGGCTGGGACTCTGTTTGTGTCCAATCATCCCATAATGTGATCACAGCGCTCCCCGTTCGGGTATATCACCAACTACGCACCTCTCCACCTCGGCCGGCTCATCTTTTCACGTCCCACCGCTTTCCCCGTTCTACTCCCGAGTCACCTGAACATCACACCCCCATTCCTCCGCTAGTAATTTCCCCCAAATGATCCAGGAAGGTTCTTTTAACACCACCTTGAATTTTGCATTCAACAGCTGACTCTCAGGGCCAAAGCTTTCTGCTTCATTATCTAATATGAGAATCTCAAACTGCTGTTATTTCCACACAAAAACGGCTGTCCATCGGAGAATCAACTTAACAGTCAGTGAAATAATAGGTAAATATGTAACAACAGGAGAGATATCTGAAAAAGACAATGGTGGTGGGGGTATAGGTCCATTCAGTAACATTAGTAAAAGTGAATAGGTAGATTTGCAGTTATATCCGCGGGCACCACGGTTAATCCATGGATCGGGCGGGTCGGGTCATAAAAATTAACATTCTGATTAATAGCGGATGGGTTGCAGGTGGGTGAAATAATACATCATTAATGAGGAAAATATTGTTTATTTATTTAAAACCAAGCGTACTTCAGTGTAATATGTTACCATATCATCACGCTTACATATACCCCACTGAGAAATAATGGTAATGTGCGATCAAGTGCGCATAAAAAAACAAAAAAATCGTTTTTGAGTTCATTAAATACCTGCAGCGATCCCACCGCAGCAGAAACGATAAGTGCGTCTCCCCATTAAGAGAGACGCTGTGTCGACACTAATAACAATTATTTCTATTATGCGAGAGAGAAACGGGACCGCAGCATGAATATGAAACTGTATTGCAAAGGCACAGTTCACCATGGAAACGTTTAATTACTGAAAGCAGCCTCTCTAATCTTTAAAGTAAATCGTTAAAGAAAACACTCATACACCGATACAAAACACAAAATCGATCATGTATCTGTATAGATGTAGAAAGAAACGGTTCCCAGTCGAAGACAACACATACATTCTTGATGTCCATACTGTTGTTGAGACAGCTGAGTTGAGTAAGTGAAGAAGTGCAATCGGCTGGTGTTGCCGAGAGCCAATATGGCCGCCACAGGGCACATCACAGCACCTGAAAGCCCTCTATAGGGAAATCAATAAGGGATCACAGCTTTCTGCTGACACTTGGCCGGAGGAAACGCGGGTGGTCCTGATATTTTGTACACTTAAGTCTACTGTGAAATATTTTCTTACCCTTTGTGTCACTGTGTATGTTTGGCTCCTGGGTTGAGGTACAGGCTTCACTGCCCTCCTCACTGCACACAGCTACAGCACAACATACACAACACACTATGATTACTGCTATTGCTGTTTTAAGCAGCCTAGTAATAATGTCTCATATTTGTGAAGAGGGTTTCAGCCAAAGTAGCTGGCAGGGCCATGAGTGAGACCCTGGCATGTATTTTTTAAAATGTGTGTGGGTGTGTGTGTGTGTGTGTCTCAGCGAGAGAGGGAGACAGAGAAACAGTGACTCACTCATTTTAAATGTCACAGGGTTCACTAAGGTTAATGCATTGTCACATTTTATTGAATTTATTTATTAAATTGAGGCATCTCTGCCCTTAAGACCAATAGCTTGCCAGTGCAGCGCACGCTTGAAGAGCAGCACATGCACACAAAGCATATAGGCTGCCATTAAATGTCAGAGGGGGCTCTGAGGTCGAGGCATTTTCGCACAGCTCAATGGACCTTGTGCTTAAATACCATTTATATAGGCTGCAATGGATGTAGACATCATAAAGCAAGAGTTATGATTGCGTGATTATGTTGTATGTAAAGTAGCTGAAATTTCCCAGCGTTAATGCCAATATTCTTTCAAACTATTTCTGTTATGATACAAAGCTGGCCAAAAGAGATTCATCCGTTAATAAATCAGTGATATCATGAACTGGCTGAAATGTAATCAGGCTTGTACTCACTTGCAGCCAGTCTTTATAGTATCATAGCTAATTTTAAGTTTGACTGATTACGGGGTAAAAACCAATTCATTAGATTAGAAATGCATTTCTAAAGCTGTTGTTTGTTGTGTCATGTGATATTGTGTGCACATTATGTGATTTTGTGCAATTGTGATGATGTGTAATGTAGGCTATTAAAATTTCGGTACTTTTTATTAGCCTATACAAGACATTTTCGATAACTGTAGTGTATTTAAAAGCCCAACTAGGGACTACAGTTGGAAATTAACAGTAGCTACAAACTCTTTTATATTTCAGTTGTGAAGTTTAATTATGTTAACTGCACTGTCCCAATCAAATAAACTACTAAATAAATAAATAAATGGCTGGAACGAATAGGAGAAGAGAGGGGAAGGAGGTAGGAGTGAAGACAGATATAGGCCATACTGGGAAAGCTAATTTATCCCCCATTTATTCACATTGACATTATGTTTATTGTCTCACCAGGGGAATGTCTGGTTGCAGCCAGGCTTAAAACAATATAATATGCAGACCCTAAACCATGACATGGCACTAGGGACAAATGGACAACAAAAACACAAAAGATGCTGATGTGCAAAAGGGGCATTTAAAGTCCCATTCATGGATTTATATTGCTTAGAAATGTGGAGGACAGTATAGTCTGGGGTGTTACAAGTCATTTCTGCTTGCCTGTCACTTAAACCCTGCATGGAATAGCCTGCAGCAAGACTTGAAACTCAACAAGTTGCCCCTAATGAATTTAAAGCCGCTGACTGTTGGTATAATCAGGCCAGTTTCTCCTCTCTTTCCACACTTTCTCTTATTCTTTCTCAGGCTATTACTTGTTCTGAAATGTGTTTATTGTTCTGTCTGTAACTGAGTGTGGCTGTTGGCCAGCTCTCCCTATTGGAAAACACATCCGTGATCTCAAGGGGATTAGCCTGGTTAAACAAATGTTACATAAAATATATATATATCTAAAAAAAAAAAAAAGAAATATAAACAGAATTGGTGGAAGAGGGAGTTAGAGATGAAAAATACAAAAAGAAAGGAAATGAGCGAGAGGGAGGATAAGGTGATATGTACGTGTGCGCGTGTCTCTCCTACATATTTCCCAGGCAGGAATATTAAGCCGTGCATTAAAATGATAATGCCTCATTTTATTTCACAAGAGACCTCTTAATGACCCGTCTCTGTCTCTCTCTCTGTCGCTAATCTCTCTCTGCCTCCTCCCTTATTCCCATCTCATTCTCGCTCATTTAGCCTGATTTAGATGTGTTCGCTTGTCCTCCTCTCCTCCTTCCCTTCTCCTCTCCTCCTCCATTTCCTCTATCTCTCCTCTGCTGGGATTTGAACCTGTACAGACAACATTGCATCACTCCAAGTCTGGCATCTCTCCCCTGGTTAGAATTGATTTGCAGATTGTACAGATCACTTTTTTAAAGCTCAGTTAGGTCTGACTAGCTATTTCACAGACCCGTTAACCCTCTGTGAGCCGGTCTCAGCCTCAGATCCTGGTTCTAAAGTCCAGGCTGAAGACTAAAGGAGAGCTGGCTTCTGAGCGACCTGCCTGAGGAGCTTAGACCAGCAGAATCACTATCATCTTTTAAACCACTTCCTAAAACTTATTTTTATGGACTTGCTTCCATTTCATGTCCTCTTTCTACCAAAATTCATCTTTTAGCATAACATTTTAGCATAACATTGATTCTCAGTATCTTGATGGAAAAATTCTATCTTTTGAATTGATCATGTCAAAAAGCGTAATGTAAACACTCCTTGCTTGCTGGGTTGAAGACTCAAATTCAGTTTGAACCATTTACCAACCCAGGAGCCTCTAGTCTAGTCTAGCCTATTTTATTTATATAGCCCTTTATCATAAGCAAGTCTCAAAGGGTTTTTACATACCACCATATACATGTCATATACCAGTGTTTCTCAACGTGGGGTCCAGGGACCACAAGAGGTCCTTGAGGGGGTTCCAGGGGGTCCCCAGAAAATTGATGAATTGTTTAACCTTCACCATTATTTCATTTAACACAATTAGAGAATGTAGAAGAATGACCATTTTGACCATAGTTTCTCTGTTATCTCTCTACCTACAATACAGATAGTCATGGAATTCTGCACAAAATCATATCTAACAATACAAATATTCTCAGATTTGGGTCCGAGAGACAAAATCTCATCAAATGGGGGTCCGTGGCCCTAATGTGGACTACATTAGGGGTCCTTGATATGAAAAAGGTAGAGAATCACTGTCATATACCACACTACATCATATACATACACCCTATACTACGTCATATACATACTTCATATACATAATTTACTACACCATATACGTATTACACATTATATTCTACGTCATATACATACATCATCTAGAGTAGTGATTCTCAACCGTTTTCATATCAAGGACCCCTAATTTAGTCCACAATAGAGCCACAGACCCCCACTTCATGAGATTTCATATCTCGGACTCAAATTGAGAATATTTGCATTGTTAGATATGATTTTGTCCAGAATCCCATGACTGTCTGTATTGCAGGTAGAGAGATAACAGAGAAACTATGATCAAATAACTATGATCATTCTCCTACATTCTCTAATGGTGTTAACGTCTTGTAAATTAAATATGGCTGCCTGAGAAACTAATAAGTATTGTATCTCTGCATCCAGTGGCTCTATTTTATTTTAGTTTATGGATTTAGACATAGGGCACTTCTAGTTAAAAGCTCTCCTAAGCCTGTGTCTCTCCTTTTGCTTCCAGCTGCGTTACTTTCCATTCAGACTTTTTAAGCTTTAATCTCATTTTTTTTTTTTTTTTATATATTTGTTTTCATAACAGTCCGTTTTTAATTTGCTTTCTAATTCATTTTTTCCCAATTCTTTGTCCGTTAAGCCGCTGTCGTGTCTGTCGCCGTGTTTGTTTGCCGGTCATGCCGTTCGCGGCTCGACTCGG